>NC_056736.1:804420146-804685146 GCF_019279795.1 Protopterus annectens
ATTAGAGGCCTTACATGTATGTTGTCCCAATCCATGTATTCTCAGGCTCTTCCACCATTTAGTCCTTGAACATACCTGCCCTTGCTTGTGTAATGGTTGGATGGCCAAATAGCCTATCAATTTTTGGGTAGTCCCACCAGGGACTACCCTCTGTGTGTAAAGTAGACTTAGCAGATCAACAATGTTACTCACACTGGTAATATCCTGCCTGTGGTGTGAGTAGCAGTGCTTTGCTCACTCCTGCCCAGCTTGATATGACATACGCTGACAGCGCTGTATACTACTGGGATTGCTGTTGATTCCCTTCTCATTCCTTTTGTATGCTTTATTGCTACGTCATTCTTTCTTCATAGATGTATATATATATATATATATATATATATATATATATATATATATATATATATATATATATATATATATATATATATATATATATATATATATATATATATATATATATATATATATATATATATATATGTATATATATATATATATATATATATATATATATATATATATATACATATCTGTGTGTGTGTGTGTGTGTGCGTGTGTGTGTGTGTGTGTGTATATATATATATATTTATATATCTATATGTATATATTATATATCTGTACATACTTATATACATTTCCTTTGGTGGGCACTGCTGAGACCCGTGCAAGAGCACTCAGACTTGCTTACTGGTACTTATATGTGTTTACTGTTGCTTATTTGTGCTTACACCTGCTTACTAGTGCTTTATTCATTATAACAGTGCCAGTTTGCTTGAATGATATTTAAGTTAAATATCTCATGCGATACTCTTATGTCGGTTTTACAACAAAACGACATTCATTCCACATGAAAAATGATATATTGTTGCGCTTGAACCGTGAATGCCTGTTCGTAAGGCAGATGCTCAAAACACTGCACTATTGACATTTACGTTGATTCTGCAGGTTTTTCTCTATTTGAATGAATTTGACGTGTAAGCTACGCTCGGCAGAGGGCAGCGACGAGTAAACACGCAGCGCTTTGCTTACACCTTCGATATTGCAGCAATTCAAATATATAATAGGGACACGGGGAATCTAATTGTGAAAGTTCTAAGGACAGGGCTCAACATTCCAATACATGCTTGTGTGTTTACTCAAAAAAACCAGAAACACCACGACAGAAGCAGCAATAAGAGGCAAACTTGAAATGATGAAAAAACCAATAGCGTAATAAAATTTAATTCACCGCTTTCGTCCGAAGACTTCATCAGAATAAAAAAATGTGTCATAAAACAGACTTAAATACTTCCACAATTAAACAATTAATTAAAAAATTTAATACATAATTAAAAAAATCAACTATTAGTCTGTCAATTAAAAAAGGAGGCAACAGTGTCATTCCTTTTATGGAGATGTAACTTCCTGTATTTCAAAAAGCGTTTGATATTGACAGCCTCATTTATGCCAGGGAACCTGTCAGCTTTTAATTTAATCTGCCATAAGGTTTCCCTCTGTTGTATGTAGTTCTTAAAATCCCCCCCCCCTCATATCAAACTGACAGACTTCTAATATAGAAAATAAAAATTTTTTGAAACCTGTACAGACAATAGAATGCTTGTACAGAGCATTTGTAACATCTTTCTTTTTAATACTATAAAAATGTTCTCTAATACGAGTCCTAAGGCATCTGCTAGTCATCCCAACATAAAATGCTGGACAAGAACTGCATAAACTGATGTAAACTGCACCTTTAGTGTCACAGTTAACGAAATCAGGTACTGTCAAAGTTCTGTCATGAGACTCTACAGTAATGTATGGTCCCACAGAAATGAACCTACACATATTGCAGTGGTGACAACACTGCATGCCTTTCTTAGTGATAATGATGTTATTGTTGTGGCTGTGATGAAATTCCAAAATTCTTTTCAAACTGTAGTTGTTTCTAGACACAAAAAAAGGTTGGTCACCTACAACTTTAGATAAATCTAGGTTTCCCTTAATGACCGACCAGTTTTTTCGAACTAAATTCTGTATCTGTTTACAATCAGCACTCATGTCCATGGAACAAATCAGATTGGTGTTTAAATTACTCCCCCTGGTGGTGTTGGTAAAAGTAGTACTGCCATGAACTTGTAAACTATTCGGATGGTCAAGCAATGCTGGATATTGCTTGATCCGTCTGTTCAGAATGTCTTTACTGGTATCAACCAGTAATGATTGGTCATACCCTCTATCTAAAAATAAGGAGGTAATAAATTTGAATTCCGCCACCAAATCAGAATGTTTAGAGGTCATTCGACATGCTCTAATAAACTGACCTCTAGGGATGTTCTTAATGATATGCTTGGGATGATTACTAAAAAAATGCAAGTAACCGTTGGTGAAAGTCTGCTTTCGAAAAATGCTACTGTAAAACCTGTTGTCAATGTTGTCCCATTTTAAACAAACATCCAAAAAATAAACCTGTAACCCAACTGCACCTTTAACAAATTTTAAATAACTAGAAAAGGTGTTGATTTCAGAGGCAAAAGCTTCAACAGTGTCAGAATTTCCATCTATGATGAAAAACAGGTCATCAATAAACCTACAATAAAAGGAGACATGGTATTTCTTGGTAAGAATAGGAATAAATTCATGCTCCCACCAAGCCATGACAATATTGGCATAAGCCGGAGCAGCTGAAGAACCCATAGCTACGCCCCGCTTTTGTCTGTAATAAGTTTTACCAAATAAAAAGAAGTTGTTGTATAATGTGAGTTCCAAAAAACTACAAATAGTAGCAATAGCATTATTGGTAAAACCAGTATTGTAATGGTGCAAGAAGCTTCTAACAGCCTCAATTCCATCTTGGTGGGGTATACATGTATATAGTGATATCACGTCCATTGTGAAAATAATATTTCTGTTAGGGTCAAAATGACCTTCTTGAATGTAGGTACTAAATTTCATTAAAAAATCCCAAGAATCTTTAATAAATGAATCCTGGTGATGTAAAATGGGTCCAAGTGCAGCATCAAGGATTAAAGAAATTCCTTCAGTAATGGAATGAGGTGAAGACACTATTGGTCTGAAGGGTGGATCCTCCAAACTTTTGTGGGTTTTAGGTATACCAAAAATGACCCCAATTCTGGGGTCTTCCACCACACAAAATTCGTAAACTTCTAAGGTGATGTCACCTGACATGAGGGCGTCATAAAGAAGAGAATGAATAAACCGCTGTCTTTGTTGAATTTCAAAAAAAGAAATAACCTCATATTCATCACAATTATTTAAAATCTCTAACATTTTGGTGTTGTAAGTATCTTGTTTCATTATTACAATGTTACCACCTTTGTCACTTTTCATGTATCTAAATTCATTCTTTGAAGCCTGTAAATGATGTAATGCTCTCTTCTCATCAATATCCAAGTTGTTAGTAATTTTACGTTTGTGTTCTAACAAATGAGTAACGTCTTGGATACATAAATCTTCAAACACCCTAATGGTGTGTTGTAATTTAGGTGTATAAAAAGATGGCTTGATTAAAACCTTATCAGTGACAGGAATATCATGCATTAAGTATGCCAAATTTAGTTTTCTAGTATACTTCTTGATGTCTAGTATAGTTTTACTGGGGTTAGCTCTGTTAGTTGGAACATAGTTTAAACCATAACGTAATACTCTCAATTCGGAATCAGTAAAAATGTGCCCACTCAAGTTGATAATACTAAAATGTTCACAATCGTTGATTAAGTCTCGTCGCCTGAAGAGTTCGACCCCAGGAAGGTGCGACTCCTGGTCAGAATGTTCGTTTTGGAAGAATAATTCCTCTTTGGAAAAAAAGACAAATTAACATTAGAACTGGTTTTAGTTCTAACTGAGTTGTCGTTGTCACGAACAGAACTGTCAGTTTTCTTGTCGCTAGTCTCAATACCAATAGGTTCAACCTCAGTAGCACAAACCTCAACACTTGGAAAATGGTTGGTGCTAGTCGGTTGTACCAAATTTGAAATAGTCTCTTCAGAATGAGAGAACAGTCTATTGTCAGCAATACCAGCAGAAACACCGATGTCATGTGCACGCCTACCTAAGTTGTTAAAGTGTTGCTGCTGGTTTGGGTTTCTTCTGTTGAAACCAACAAAGTCATTGTAAGCAGTTTTACTTTCATAGGAAGAAATGTCCCTCAATAGTTTAGACTGCTTCCTGTTGATAATGTCAGTGGAATGCTGTTCAACCTCATTTGATAAATTTTGAAAAAAAATTGTCAAAAGAATTGTCAGTTAACTTGCCTTTAAAGTAGGACTCATTTGCAATAATGTCATTCTTTAAATAACCCATTTTAGCAGTATTGTTGTCGACTAGTAGTTTTAAAAACTTTAGACCAGCCTCGTTGAAAAAACAAACCAAACTGTCAAACATAGGCTGCCCGATAGAAACACCGTTCGGGCACTTAAAAAACCTAAGCCCCTTAGGCACTATTTTTAGTTCAATACACTTCATAAAGTAGCAATTCTCCAATTCTAAGGACCTGTACCTTTTTAGTAGTTTCAGCAGGATGTCACGCTTACGATTAAATTCCTCACTGTTTAAACCTTGACGGGGTTTGTCGAGATTACAAAAAGGATTGTCCACAGGTTTAAAGAAGTGGTTAGCGTTCTTGTAGCTTGGTATATCACGCCGACAGTTAATAGAAGGTTTGTTGGCGCTTGAGTCGTTACCATGTACGGGAACGTTGTTCAAATCAATTACTGTTTCCATTTCTTGGAAGGTATCAACGGGACTGGAAACGTTGACCACACGTTCCCTCTCAGATGCCTTAGCTACCAGGAACTTCAGTGAGTTTTGTATATCTATTAAAGTAGTTACCAGCAAACTGTTAATGTTACATCCATCAGAATTAGGCGTAGGATGTAATGTCATATTTAATAACGAATCCTCAGCTGCCTCGGCCATGAGTAGGCACACGAACACTAATAATCCACCAAAAAGCCTAGTCAACACAAAAAAAACAGAAACACCACGACAGAAGCAGCAATAAGAGGCAAACTTGAAATGATGAAAAAAACAATAGCGTAATAAAATTTAATTCACCGCTTTCGTCCGAAGACTTCATCAGAATAAAAAAATGTGTCATAAAACAGACTTAAATACTTCCACAATTAAACAATTAATTAAACAATTTAATACATAATTAAAAAAATCCTTAGGTCCTTAGAATTGGAGAATTGCTACTTTATGAAGTGTATTGAACTAAAAATAGTGCCTAAGGGGCTTAGTTTTTTGAGGTGCCCGAACGGTGTTTCTATCGGGCAGCCTATGTTTGACAGTTTGGTTTGTTTTTTCAACGAGGCTGGTCTAAAGTTTTTAAAACTATTAGTCGACAACAATACTGCTAAAATGGGTTATTTAAAGAATGACATTATTGCAAATGAGTCCTACTTTAAAGGCAAGTTAACTGACAATTCTTTTGACAATTTTTTTTCAAAATTTATCAAATGAGGTTGAACAGCATTCCACTGACATTATCAACAGGAAGCAGTCTAAACTATTGAGGGACATTTCTTCCTATGAAAGTAAAACTGCTTACAATGACTTTATTGGTTTCAACAGAAGAAACCCAAACCAGCAGCAACACTTTAACAACTTAGGTAGGCGTGCACATGACATCGGTGTTTCTGCTGGTATTGCTGACAATAGACTGTTCTCTCATTCTGAAGAGACTATTTCAAATTTGGTACAACCGACTAGCACCAACCATTTTCCAAGTGTTGAGGTTTGTGCTACTGAGGTTGAACCTATTGATATTGAGACTAGCGACAGGAAAACTGACAGTTCTGTTCGTGACAACGACAACTCAGTTAGAACTAAAACCAGTTCTAATGTTAATTCGTCTTTTTTTCCAAAGAGGAATTATTCTTCCAAAACGAACATTCTGACCAGGAGTCGCACCTTCCTGGGGTCGAACTCTTCAGGCGACGAGACTTAATCAACGATTGTGAACATTTTAGTATTATCAACTTGAGGGCACATTTTTACTGATGATTCCGAATTGAGAGTATTACGTTATGGTTTAAACTATGTTCGAACTAACAGAGCTAACCCCAGTAAAACTATACTAGACATCAAGAAGTATACTAGAAAACTAAATTTGGCATACTTAATGCATGATATTCCTGTCACTGATAAGGTTTTAATCAAGCCATCTTTTTATACACCTAAATTACAATTACACCATTAGGTGTTTGACACCATTTGTTTGACGTTATTTATGTAGAGGCGTTACTCATTTGTTAGAACACAAGCGTAAAATTACTAACAACTTGGATATTGATGAGAAGAGAGCATTACATCATTTACAGGCTTCAAAAGAATGAATGAATTTAGATACATGAAAAGTGACAAAGGTGGTAACATTGTAATAATGAAACAAGATACTTACAACACCAAAATGTTAGAGATTTTTAAATAATTGATGAATATGAGAGGTTATTTTTTTTTTGAAATTCAACGACAGACAGTTTATTCATTCTCTTCTTTATGACGCCCCTCATGTCAGGTGACATCACTTAAAGTTCAGAATTTTACTGTTTTGTGGTGGACCCCCCCCAGGGGGTGGTTTTTTTTTTTACAAAAACCCAAAAAGTTGAGAGAGGATCCACCCTTCAGACCAATAGTGTCTTCACCTCATTCCTCACCTCACTCATGGAACGGGATATGTATGAGGGTAGTGTGACAGCCGTGAGGTCTGCGGTGGGAGTGACAGATGCATTTAAGGTGGAGGTGAGATTACATCAAGGATCAGCTCTGAGCCCTTTCTTATTTGCAATGGTGATGGACAGGTAGACAGACGAGATTAGACAGGAGTCCCCGTGGACTACGATGTTTGCAGATGACATTGTGATCTGTAGTGAGACTAGGGAACAGGTGGAGGAGACCCTGGAGATATGGAGATATGCTCTAGAGAGAAAAGGAATGAAGGTCAGCAGGACTAAGACAGAATATATGTGAGTGAATGAGAGGCAAGATAGAGGAATGGTGAGGATGCAAGGAGTAGAGGTGGCAAAGGTGGATGAGTTTAAATACTTAGGATGAATAGTTTGAAGTAATGGTGAGTATGGAAGAGAGGTGAAGAAGAGAGTACAGGTAGGACGGAGTGGGTGGAGAAGACTGTCAGGAGTGATTTATGATAGACGAGTACCAGTAAGAGTGAAAGGGAAGGTCTACAAGAGGGTAGTGAGACCAGCTATGTTATATGGGTTGGAGACAGTGACAATGACAAAAATGCAGGAGTTAAAGCTGGTTGTGGCAGAGATAAAGATGTTAAGATTTGCACTGGGTGTGATGAGGTTGGACAGGATTAGGAATAAGTATATTAGAGGGTCAGCCCAGGTTGGAAGGTTTAGAGACAAAGCCAGAAAGGCAAGGTTACATTGGTTTGGACATGTGCAAGGAGGGATGCTGAGTATATTGGGAAAAAGATGCTAAGGATGAAGCTACTAGGTAACAGGAGAAAGGAAGGCCTAAGATAAGGTTTAGGACAGGAAGAAATGGAAACAGATGATCCGCTAACGGGAACTGCCAAAAGAAGATGATGATATAAATATATATATATATATATATATATATATATATATATATATATATATATATATGTATATATATATATATATATATATATCTATGTATATATATATGCATATATATATCTATATATATATATATATATATATCGCGAGAGAGAGAGAGATCCCTATTGGATACTACAAGCAGCAATGCATGCTGAATAAGAACTGCAGCCAGAAACTATTAAATGTGATTGGTCAGACTTGTAGGAGACAGTCCAAACCAGGATACCCCCTTAGAAATATTAGTAACACATTTGTCTAAATGGATTTACTGATCAACCATGTCAAAAGTCAAAAGCCACTGAAAGATCAAGTAGGGGGAAAATCAAGTAAATTGTTCAACCCATCACCACTATTTGGTCATTACAGACCATCCAATGGGTAATTTCACTAAAAGGTCTTGATAGAAAGATATTCTGGAACATATTTCATTGTTTCCCCTAATATAATAATACATTTGCACGCATGAAACCTTTTATGAACTTTGTTGACAAATGCAAAGTATGTCGTTAGGAGTTAAATAGCTAAACCATCAGATTCCAATCCCATCATTTTAAGAATAAAAGCATGCGATATTCCAGATGAAAAAGCTTTGTCCTTTAGGCAGGGAAGGACAGTATAGTAAATAAAAGAATGTAAACCTTTGAAAAAGAAAATAAGCATTTTAATGTGGCATTGGCCAAGTTGTTGGACACATGCTATAAACTATAAAGCCAAAAGCATTGTACTCATGCCAAGTAAATTCAAGTAGTCTGCCAGTTCCAATATGTCCCAATGAGTGTCAAGTCAGGAACAATTGAACTAAAGGGTATATGCAACATAAAAAATGTACCATACCCAGTTGACATTTTTCAAATGAGAAGTCATTCCAGGTATATAGCCTTCAACTTTCTCCTTACCAGGGAAAGAACAGCCATTTGGTAGTCGACTGTAGAGATCTTTAGGAAAAACACTAAAACTCTTCCTATAGATCTCTGCTTGATAGATGAATTAAGTCTGTCCACAAGCAAATGGGAGCATCACCATCAGAGGAATTCAGGCCTTTATCCAGCTCACCTGTGTTAAGTGAGTTCAAATTCATACCATTGCGCCCATGTTAAATGATGGGCTGGACACACATAGCACAAGGTATGCAGATCCACCGAGAATGTCACAAATGTGTTATAAGCCTCTACAAACATACTTGGATCAGCAGCACTGCTTATCTTGTAGAGATGAAGAAAAGTGGGAGAAAGTAAGTCCAGGGTGATTAGTCAAAGATTAATTACTGCACTTCACTGCACAAAACTCAGATCAGTGGATTCTACCTATGGTTGCATGACTGCACAGCAAGACAGCCAATGCTCTGACCAGAAACTGATTCTAACACCAAGTCATTTACCATGATACCCAGCTGGAGAACCAAGTGCCGAATATGTCAATGTGGATGAATAGCAGAAATAGCAACCTGAAAAAAAAATATCAACTGTTTCATAATTTAAAGAAGTCTGTAACAGGAATTCATTCAGAACTTCTGCAAACTCTTAAAAGAACAATATCTGGTAGACAATAGATGTAGAAATACCCATAATTACCTCTTGCAATCACAAACTCTTAAAGAAGCTAAAAGACCCAGCACTATGCTTGACAATTTGCAATTATGAGCATAATATGTAGCAACTTCCCAGATCTGATCGTACCAATAATCCTGGATAACAGACAACCAAGAAGGTATAATTGCCATGAGAACTGGACCAAAATAGTTACCTGTCCAGCTTTCCATAGCAAATACCAGTTCACAAACAAGATCAAGTTGGACAAAATCACAGCCTTCTTCCAGATGGACCTAATATTGCAGTGCAGTACCATCATAAGAAATTTAGAACAGCTTGTCCAACCGTTGTGGCCAAGATGACACAATATATCTGCAAGTGCATAATGCAAAATATGATATAGATGGTTTATGTCATATTGTATTCCATAGCAGCACCTTAAAATAGATCAGTTTTGTAACCCCTGCCAGATAGCCACATTATGCCAACTCCCCCGTGTTTCTGTAGTATCTTGAACCTCCTGCAGATGATAAAAGTATACTAAGAAAATGAAAGAGGAATACAGTGATATAAAGGCAAATGCATATTTCTGTCATGATTAAGACTGCAAAAATCTATAACCCTGGACTTTGCAAATTAAACTAAAAATAGCAGCTATAAAAAAGCAATCCAACATTTTTATGCCATGGCCAATACAAATTAAACTGAAATAAATAACAGTAATACAGCAGCAATGCAAAATATCAATAGAATCATATGAAATGTCATAAATGAGCTGAGCAAATCAAATTATGAAAATAATAAACAGCAGGTCGACTTAAGTTTGATCATTAATGTTAAACATTAGATCAACGAGGAAAAAAATAGAAAATGCCAAGACGAGGTTACAGCAGTTAAACTCCACAAGACTAATAGATTGTAAGTGTGGCAAATGAACCTATATGCTTAGTACTTTATACTGCCATGGCATACTAATGTAATAGGGTACTGGAATTTATCAGAGCACTGAACATTGCAAGTATATGCAGGTACCTTACTGAGTGACAGCAGAGTGATCATATACAAGTACAGTGACACAATAATGCCAATGTATATGAGCTCAATTAATTTATGGAATGTGATAGATTTAATAATGGTTTGATGAATCCCAATGTGAGAAGCAATGACACCTTTAAGGAGAGACATCAAAACCACAGTTTTTATATAACTCAGGCATATACCTTGTGAGCTGACCGCAATTAAAATGCTTAAAGGGGGATTCAGCAGTAACATATTTTGGCTATCCACAAGGAAGTCTAGTATATTGCTGAGGCCCATGTAGGTGTCATTTTTTAGTTTTGGTAAAATCTTCCAGGATTTCATTCATAGTGATAATGCGAAGAGCAGAATGTATACATTCCAGGGAAGGAACATGGGGTTAACTGAGAATGAAAACTGTCAGCTAAATATGCCTGTGAAAACATTGGCTATGGGTTTGGTATCACAATAGCGGGTGCTGTTTAACAGATACATTGTTTGTTAGAAAAAGATTAATCAATAAACATGAATAAGCAAACAAAGACCATACGCAAGTAAAACAAAAAAGAAATGTCAGCCATAGGAATCTGAATAAAAAATATTTGCTAAAATGCTGGGAATGAATCAAACAGCTACTTACTGATGCAATTTCCATTATACAACTAAGGAGCATTCAAATGTAATCTTTTAATTTCTGTAAAAATAATGGCATTCTTGAAAATGAGGTTAAGTGGATTCCATCTACTGCTTTGTACTAATAAGTCAAATATGTTATGGGATACGAAAATTCAATCCAATATGAGAAAGGAGCAGAACAATGAACACATGGTTTTGGAAATCTTTAACAACTGTGATGCTCCACAGAAACCTTAGCTATGTGGTCAGCTTCAAATGTGGCTCTTTGTGACAAATGCAATTAAAGAAAAAAACATCTGCATGTTTTCACTTTTTCTTTAACTGAAACAAAAGTAGGTCTGATTATGATACAGTCTGATATATTACAGGCACAGTGCATGGTCATGATTTGTTATAATGCAGCTTTTTGTAATTTTGTAGTCCATGAAAATGCCAAATAATTATACAAAGTATCAGTCAAACATGCATATCCTGTTTCTTTTTTGGTCTTCTCCTTGGGGTAACTTATTTGAAGTCTTGACAGCATTAATTAACTTACTGGAGATAAATCTAAAACTTTTTTCTTGACAACTGTAGTTTATTCAGGCCATTGAAAAGACTGTAGCTTCTGTCTTGGAATTTAAATTACACAACCACCTCTTTGTTTACTTTTTCCTCAAAAGAAGTGTTTCTATTTCCAACTGACATGAATTTCCTCATTTTTGATCATTCAATGTTAAATAGGAAATAAAAGGTCTGTGATATGACAAAATTAATACTAAATGTACTATATAACCTGCAAAGGTTACTTCTGATTTCTAGATTAACTCCATGCCTGTGTTTAAAAGACCCATATAGATCTGAGAGTGTCACTTGGCTTGTGGACTGAAGACTCATGTAATCAGTGGTGTTATGCTACAGAACCAAGAAGTGACGTTTAAATCTAGTAGGCAGGTTCTAATGTACAGTACAGCAATAATGATTGCTACATGAAATTATTAAAAAAGTTTACTTTTATTTTAAAACATTCCTAATGCTAAGAATAATAGCTGAGAAATCTCTAAAGCATAATTAATGTAGAAAGCATAAATTAGGAAGCAGGAGAATATATTTTAGCAGTAACTTACATACGAGCATGAGTAATGCAGGATGTATCCATAGCTGGTATAGTCTGGTCATGAGAACGAAACCTGAGTAATAAAGCAAAGCAAACCATGAGTAAATATTGCATTACTCATGTTTAAACATGAGTTATTGCTATTGCACAATTACATTTTTAAGAAAAACATTTCTCACTTTTTCTAAATAACATCATTGTTTAAACAGACTTCAGTTCTCTCCTGTGTTTTGTAGCATGTAGGGGCCATCTGATTTATGTCCCAAGCAGGTATAGGGTATGTATGGCCTCAAGCTTGCAGAGGTTGTAGTAATCATTAATATCTAAGGAAGGTTAGTGCTCACTAAAGTTTTAGAGACCCTTCACTTCTTAATTCCTCTCAATGCTAGAATGTGCCGCTGTTTAGTAATGTTACTCCACTTTTCATTTTATCTGCATACTCAAAGTAAAAATAATCTCTAGCTATCTTAACTCCCGATGCTGAAGTATTGTTTAGTGATGCACTTCATCCTGGGGATAATGTTAGATTTACAACTGCCACTCTTGCACATTTTTGAATATTAATGACCTTTTATTGTATGATATTTATAACTGCTTCACTATGATCACAAGAAAAAAAAATGAAAGGAAGGCAGTTAAGCAAGTTTAGGAACTCAGGCAGAAATATTTGCTTTAAATTTAGTGTATGTTTATTTTGGTGCCTTTTAAATTTAATTGATATTGTATCTTTTATGGCGGTGACCATTAACTGTTTGCACAAACAGAATTCAATTAGTTAAAATGACATAGAAATTTCTTTACCTGGATCTTCAAGTTAATTATGCAACAAAACACTGGATGGCAAATGAAATGTCAATCATTCATCAGTTTACTGATTAACTTATTGACACAGACAGAACACTTGATTCCTGTTATTCCGTCTGTGTACCGCAGCATGTCTAATACGAGACCTTGAAGCTTTATAATTTGTGACTTTTTGTGTTACTTAAGAGCGCAAGCAATGATACGACATTATGCATACAAGCTGTAACAGAATTAGAACCCCACTTTCTTTATATATTTAATTTATTTTCAATACTTTTTTATATAGGCTTTAGTGGCAATCCATTTATATTTAAATATATTTAACTAGTTTATTAGACTTATTGCTGTATTAAGACTATTTGCAAACAAGCAATCTGTACACAACTCCCTGTCAGTGCTTTTCTTACACAGTAAAAATAAATCAATACAAACAAAATAACATTTTTAGTAGAAACTATGTTAATGCTTGCAGAAGCTGATCATCCCTGTTAATAACTGTAACTGCTTTTTTGATGAACAGGTTGTTCACTGCAAATGGCTCGGTGTGGCTCAACATTACCTTGCATTTTACATATCGTTACCTGTGTCAATCCATGCCTGCATAATGTTTACTTATTCATTCATTCATTTACATATTTAATACTTTAGAACCAGGTAAAATCCCTCTAAGCCTAATCACATTTTCAGGGAAGACCTAGGGAGCCAATGCCTCAGACAGAGAAATACACAGATATAATTTAAAAATAAATGCACTGTAAATAAATAGAAATGTAAAAAAAAAAAAAAAACTTTGTTTAGAAGAAGGCAAGCAAAAGTTTGGCAAATGCCATACACTCTTCTAAACTAAGTGAAATGCTACAAATGCTGACAGTAAGTTAGAGACATAAATATAATAGTAAGATAGGTGTAAAGGCAAATTAAGACAGATTTTGGTCATGGATGTTTATAGTATTCACATATATTTATCTTAAATAGATATTTTTAAGTGCCTCTAGAACCACAAAGGTCAGTTGTTGCATCGTATTGACATAGTGATAGAATTTAATAGAAGAGTACTAAAGTAAAAAGGAAACAAAACATATTATGTCATCAGATTTGATGCCAGATGGAAGTTCTTAAATAAGATTTTTTTTTTCCTGAAAATCTGTGGTTATGGGTTATGAAGTTTCTGTCTAAACCAAACTCACTGAATGTCCATTTTGCTTTGTTCACGTTCAAAGTGATTTGCTCCTGCATTTGTCATCCTTTGGATGCAATGTTAAATCAATGCCCCATCTGATTGATCTGATGGTAGCTCAGGTGGATATATAAGATCCCATGGCACCTATCAAAAAGAGTAGGTGAAGATCCTGATAGCCTGGCCAAATGTTCCCAAGTAGTATAAATTCCATCTCAAGTCTCTCCTGAAAAGAGGCCAGAGCCTAGTGGGACTAACCTGATTAACGCAGGATAAATAAAACAAAAATCCACATTTAATGATGTCTAAACTATGCCACCATTATTTACAGTGGTATTAAAGAGTCCTGGTTATAATAAATCTGGTAACCCTGACCAATGTGCCTTTTAACAAGTAAAGTAGAGGTCTTTATTTACATTTTCTTGCTGTCCCACATGACCCTAACAGGCACTCCTCTCTGGACACAATTAACCCATTTTTACCTCCTCTGGCGGTGAGAGCCAGATGCATTATCTCACTCATGAAGGTGACTGCATTATGAATCATTCATTCCCTGTTTGGAGCAAAAGTATTTTGTGCCCATTTGTTCCCTCCATGAGGTGAGAAGCAATGGTTTGGGGACAGGCCATCCCATGTTCATGTGGATCCCATTTCTCAACTATATAATTCCTCCTTGTAGTAGTGAGCGTTTTTTGTACATGCTTTTCCTCTAGGAGGCTCAATATGTACTGTTGCATACATTTGCATATTGTTCAGACTTACATGGGGCACAGACACATTTTCCTGATGAATATATCTTGCAGTCTCATAACACTCCTTTTGACAGTAGAAATGCAGTGTGTCTTACTGCCTCCTTTTTCCCAGGATGGGCAAGATAGCATCAGCAGCTAACTTCCACCACCTCCACTCCAGCATGTTCAGTACCCAAGCTACTAAATGAACTCAAGTCATGTCAATCATCGTCAGGGCTTTATCCCTATAAAACACAAGGTGGGGCTTTTAAATGTCTTTTTGAAAATTTAATTTAATTATTCTAAGAAACTAAGAGATTTAGCAAATAATACACCCAAGCATATGACAGAATCAGCTTCAAGAATAATCTGCACTCAGTCAAATGTTATGACCAAGGAGTTCATTAGAATGGTTATGTACTTAATGTCTGACAAGATGTCATTAGATTTAAATGCACTGAGCTGTAAACAGTTTGCTTGATCCAATCTCCTAAGGAAAAGAGGCTTAAATAGAAATGAGAGCATGTCAAGTAACACTGGAATCTGTGAATATCTGGGTTTATTAAATAAGTTGCAGATTCTGACAGAGCTGACATCTTTTTTTTTACAAAAACTTTTTAATAAATTTTAACAATAACAATAAATGAAAAAAAGATATAAAACATAAGTACTATATAACTATTTGCAATAGTCCATGACAATATTTTTCTTCTGAAATAATCATACCATTAATACTTTTCAAATAAATCACATATTTTTTGTAAAGATATATATAGATGTGTGACATTAGGGGTTCTCATCTTCATATCTGACAAATCATTTTTCATACATTTTTAGCTAAATATAAGACTTTTATAAACAATGAGATAGTTTTACTTTTCCAATTTTTGTGATTAGTTTCATAGCTATAGATAAAATAGATCACAGAAGTGGCACTTGCTTCAGTAACAAGGAATAGTTGGGAGCCCCTGAATGACCCTTGAATCACCCATCTGCACACTGCTTTACCATGGACAAAGATTCATTTTAAAATGGTACTGTGTGACAAAACCATTTGAAAGGGAAAAATCAAGGTCCCTGAATGGGGACATTCAAAAGTATCTCATCACGGAGGGAAAATTTGGCAAATAATACTCTTCTGAAAACAGGGAATCACAGTACCATCACCATCGGTGAGCAGAGAATAAATTTAACTCGTACCCCAACAGGAAGAAAAAAAATGGGCTCCCTAAAGTTAAGGAATAAACCACCAGTGGAATCACCTTTCCTCATTGTTGAGACTGTATCTAGCTGAATAATGGTTGTGTTTGCTCATTGCTTGAGATGGAACATATGCTGGGTAGCTGTGGTAATACAATGCTGGTAGATGAAGGCACTGGTCTGGGTATAAAAACTCTCTTAAGTCATTTAGTTAGGAGGCAAGAGGTAAAAAAGTATCTATAATTTTTACACAGGTGTTTGTCTTCAGATTTGTGATGACAGAATGTGTCCATAGTCTGGGAATGTGTACTCTGTGAAGCACATGTTAAAAAAACAGACAGTAGCCTGGGTAAACCATATGTTCCACATGAACTAATACAATTCATTTTCAAGAACAGTTTAAGCTAATTTGAAGCTAACATAGTTTGGCACTTGAATACAGACAGCCCAGAAGAATGTTTAATAGGAGTGTCAGTCTGGGCAAATCATGAATACATATATATATATGTATATATATATATCTATATATATATAAATATATATATATATATATATATATATATATATATATATATATATATATATATGTGTGTGTGTGTGTGTGTGTATGCATACATATAGTACAGTATGTATATGGCCCTGCATTCCTTTCTAAGCTTCCAATATAATAAAATGTCCTGTTTGGAAAATAAGACATTTGTCATAATGAGTCAGTTTATTTATATTTATTTATTTTTATTTATTTAACATTTGTTTACCGGGAAAGTTCAACTGTACACTGGTCCATTTTCAGTGGAGGCCCGGGGAGAAAAGCTCCAACAATATGAAAAACAAACAAACAAACAAACATTATAACACAAGAACATTACAGAGTACATGTCAACAATGAAAGTACACATTGCAAATATAAATAACCAAAAGAGATGACACCTAAAAAAATTTGTACATCAAAAGAGTATATGGTATTATACAAACTAGACTAGCATATATATTAGAAAGGGTTTACTATCACATAATCGAATCTACTCCATTTGAGTGTTAAGATGTTCGACTCACATGTTTGGAAATCTCAATACCGAACATAAAAAATGTCAAAGGCATCATTTTAATAAAGTAGAAATTTTGAAAATGTCAACTTTACTGAAATGCTGCACTTCCACTCAACATGTGCCCCCCCCACTTATATATGCAAACTCCAAGATCACACTACAGTAAAGGAAAGGGTGCATTCCCTGATCCCAACTATAGTGCGATCTGCACCACAACGTTGAACTTTACAACAGCGAATGCTCACTATTGTAAGGTTCGACATTGTGGCATTCATAATTTCAGTTCGGCCAAAGGCAGTTTCACATAAATGTCAGTTGTATGAAATGTGATCGATGAAGTGATTGTAAGCCATTAGAAAGCAAAGTATGATATTTTTGAGGAGCACTTGAAATGATTTGAGGTAAAAGAGTAAGTAATATAGGGAAGGAAGAAGGCATAATAGGATAGTACTGCAAAGTGCATATCTAAAGAAAGTCAGAGGGCGTGTATAAAAAGTGGAGAAAATTGAGTTAGTCAGGTGGGTAGCAAGAGCAAAGTCTGGATTTTTCTAAGTGAGTAAAGAGATTTTTTTTAAATTGTACTATGATGCAGATGGAAGTGACAGAAGTGGATAGTTTATTCCATATCTTAGGAATGATGTTAGAGAATAAGGATTCTCCAGCTGAGTTGTTAGATTTGGTGGATTAAAATATGAGTTTGAAACTGGAACAGAGTGTTCTAGTGGTGGTGTATGGTTGTATGAGATCTTGAAGGGCTGGGGTTTTATCTGGTTCATGGAGTATTTTATGGGTGAAGGTTAGTTGCTTGTATTGGAGGAGCTGAAGAAGTTCTAGCCAGTTTAGTTGTCTAAGGGCTGTGCTATGGTGTGTTTTGTAGGGGGAGTTTGTAGTGAATTTGGCTATTTTTTTGTACCATGAGTCTAGTTTAGTAAGGTCTGATTTGTATAGGTTGGTTAGTATAGGGGAGGCATAGAGGAGGGGTGACAGGAGGTATGTCTGGGTAATAGTATCTTTTGTAGATCTGGTAAAAAAGTTTTTGTTTCGGTAAAGGAGCCCTAATTTTTTATAAACTTTTTTGAAAGTTTGGGCTATGTGGATATCAAATTTTAGATTGTTGTCAATTTCAACCCCTAGCAATTTGGTATGTGTCACAGGGGTGATAATAGTTTTGTTTTTGGACTCTAGGGTGAAAACTGGGAGTGTTGTATGTGTTCTTGATGGGTAGAAGAGGAGGAGTTTGGTTTTATTTGGGTTTAGAATGAGTTGAGAATTGGTAAACCAGGATTCTACTGATAGAAATTAGTTCTGGGTTATGGTGTGGAGGTCCTGTATGGTGGGGGCAGAGCATATGAGGGCAGAGTCATCTGCGTATTGTATCATAGATGCTTGGTGAGTGGAGGTGTGGAGTTGGTTGGTAAAGAGAGAGAACAATAGTGGTCCTAAGATCAAGCCTTATGGGACATCTAGGGAGACTCGGAGATGAGTGGACAGGTGATGTTGCCACAGTACAGCCTGTTGTCAGTCTGATAGGTAGTTTTGGAACCAGGTAACAGTGGAAGCACAAAGGTTTATGGAGAAGAAGACTTTGATCAGTTTGTTGTGGTTTACCATATCGAATGCTTTGGATAGGTCTAGAAATATGGCAGATATGAATTGCCCTGAATTTCCAAGTTGGTTGACTGTATTAGTAAAGGACATGAGGGCTGTAGTTGTACTATGATGGGGGTGAAATCCATGTTGTGTGATTGATAATAGATTGTGGGTGTTAAGGTATTTCATGAGTTGATTATGGATCACCCTCTCTAGGATTCTGGATAGGGGGTGATAGAATAGTGATCGGGCGGTAGTTGCTAAAACTGGTTGAGTTGCCTCCTTTGTGAGGGGGTATTATATGGGATTTTTTTCCATATAGCAGGTACTATGCACTCTGACATTGATCTGTTTATGGGTGTTGCTATTGGGTAAGCTATTCCATCAGCAGCTACTTTCAGAAATTTGGCTGGTAGTTTGCCTGCAGCTAAGGTAGTTGGTTTTAGTTTGAGCAGTATTTTTTTACAGTATTTACTGTTACTGGTTGTAGTCTAAATAGACTGTGGTTGTTTTGAGAGGGTTTAATGAGATGGGGAGTTACTGGGGCATGGCTATTGGAGTTGTTGTTTGTACTGGCTAGGGCTAGTATTGTTTCTGTAAAATAAGTATTAAATTGTGTTGCTATGTTTTCAGGGTAAGTGAAAGAGGCTGGTGTGAGTATGGAGGTTTTGCCTGGAGATAGTATGTTATTAACTGCAGCCCAGAATTTTTGTGGGTTATTATGGTATTTTTCTTGAATATTGTGGTAATAATTAATTTTGTCCTGTTTGATGAGTTTTTAACTTTGTTCCGTAGCTCTAGAAATGTTAGTTTTGTAGATTGGGTTTTGTGTTTGTGGTATTGTTCCCAGGCTTTATCCCTATTTTGAGAAGGGAATGACATTCCTGGCTCAACCAGGATGCATAATTGGCTCTAACTCTAATGGTTCTGGAGGGAGCATAGCAATCTAGAATCTCTAAAAAAGTTTTATTAAATGAGTTGATTGCTTCATCTAGGGGGTAGCTGTTGAGAGATTCCCATTTACAGCTTTTTAGGGCTGAGATGAACTTTTGTGGCTTGAAGGATTTTTTTGTTTCTGAATGTATGGCAAGAGGTGTGGTTAGTTTGGAAGATGCGGGCATGCATGAGAAAGGTTGGCAAGTGGTCGCTTAGGGCATCTGGAAGAAAAACTGCCTGAGATGTTAGTGAGGGATTGTTAACCAAAACCCACTCAAGGATAGACTGATGTTTAGCAATTTTGTCAGTTCTTGTAGGGGATTTGAAAAGTTGTGCAAATCCCTGAAGGTTAATTGAGATGATGGGTTCAGAGCGGAACAGTCTTTCAAGTCAATATTGAATTCACCCAGCAGGACTGTTTCTTATGGGTATGTATTACAGCCCCAGTGAAGTATGTTTTCTAGTGTGTGGATATTATTTCCTAGTGGGATATACCCACCTATGATGTCACTAGCCTCTCACCTTACCATTGACAATTCTAGCATCCCTAACCACACATCTTCAAATCTGCCTACTTTCCAATTACAACCCATCTCTACCACCTTTATCCAAAAACTTATCCAAAAACTTAAACCTTGTACCCCCTCTGCTGATCAGCTACCATCAGAATACCTTCAAAAAGCAGCTAATGTAGTAGCCTATCCCATATCCATCCTTATAAACAGAACCATTAGTGAAGAAACCATCCCTGATATCTGGAAAATCTCATACATTATCTCCCTACATAAAGGAGGCAACTCTAACGAGTACTCTAATTACAGGCCTATAGCACTCTTATCACCCTTAGCAAAAATTATGGAGAAATGTATTCACTATCAGTTAATGGGTCACTTAACTAAACATAACATACTAACTAACTGCCAGCACGGTTTTAGGCCATTTCATAGTACCACCACAGCTCTCCTTTCCTTTACTGATTTCATCAATAAAAAACGCAACAAGACTATTCTCTCATCAGCACTCTTTATAAACCTGTCAAAAGCCTTTGATATGGTCAACCACCCCCTGCTCATAAAAATCCTAGAATCTCTTTCTTTAGAACCCAAGGCAATTCACTGGTTCACTTCCTACCTCAGCAATAGGAAACAGGCAGTTCTCTGGGATAACAAACTCTCATCTCTTCTGCCAGTCTCACTTGGTGTCCCCAAGGCTCTATTCTTGGACCTCTTCTATTCTCCTTATTCATAAATGACCTACAAGTAGCTATACCTCAAGCTACATGCATACAATACGCAGATGATTCTACACTCATATGTTCTGCTAAAACCATTTCAGAATTACAAACACTAACACAAAATGTATTTAACACAGTTGAGGCATGGTTCTTAAACGCTGCCTCCTTTTGAATGCTAAAAACAAACTCTTGCTCTTTAAGCCTACTATTAGGTCCTCCCCAATAGAATTCTCTATCTTATCCAAGAATGGCACCCTTATATCCCCTGACTCTACCACCAAGCTGCTAGGTGTCATTATAGACAATAACCTTACCTTTGATAACCACATTAACAATACTGTCAAAACTGTAAATAGAAAACTGGGCTCCTTCTACAGAATTAAAATGTTCTTAACTCCTATAGCCAAAGCTACACTTGCCCACTCTCATCTTATTTCCACTCTTCTCTATGCTTCACCTATATACACTAACCTAAAGAAAAATAATCTCTCTAAACTGGCTAATACTTAACAATAGTATTGCTAGGTTTGTTACTGGGAAACAATTTAGAACTCACCACTGTCTGAACCTACAGCAACTGCACTGGCTTGAACTAAAAAACATGTTGATACTCTCCCAACTCACCTTTGTCCATAGGATATTTTACCAACCTAATAACACACCTATACTTTCTAATCTATTTACCCCTTACACTAACCTAAATTCATTACTCTCTTCAAACAAACTTCTAGTAACCTTAACTAAGTCTAATAACATTGCTGGTGACTCCCTATTCTCCAATACCATCGGTAAATATTGGAATCTTCTACCTACTGCTCTAACTTCCATTCTCTCCCCTGTTCTCTTTAAACAAAAGCTGAAAAAACACCTTAAAATACACTGGTTATGCCCATGCTTCAATCCTGACTAAAATTGTGACTTCCACAATTTTTTTTTCTCTGTCTCTTTAACACCTTCTTTCTATTCGCTCTCTACTACCTACACTTTGAGAAGTTTCCCTAACAATCTACTTCTTTTACAAGTAGCATCTATTACAATCCATTAAAGAATTTTGAATGTAAAAGAAATTTGCTGAATGTGCTCTACTCTTGCCACAAATATTTTACTGTTACAGAACCTTTC
Organism: Protopterus annectens; assembly: GCF_019279795.1. Taxonomy (NCBI): domain Eukaryota; kingdom Metazoa; phylum Chordata; order Ceratodontiformes; family Protopteridae; genus Protopterus; species Protopterus annectens. The sequence continues at coordinate 804,441,860 of NC_056736.1, forward strand.
TATTTTGCATTTCTATAACTACAACTTAATTGTTTTCTCTACAGGGTATGTATGTAGAATTCTGTAATGTAGTCTTGAATCATGTTTAACCTGCTACTTATTTTTTCTTTTTATGTATAACGTAACTGTGTTTTGTCTCCATGTGGAGCTTTTCTCCCCGGGCCTCTGCTGAAAATGGAAATATATCCAGTCAGACCAGCCCGGTAAACAAATGTAAAATAAATAAAAATAAAAATAAATAATGAACTTTTTTGGGTTGATCTTTAATTTAGTAAAGATAAGTTCTGTGTTTCTGACGTAGGGGCTCTTATTTTTCAGATAGTCTAGTGATAGGTGTTTTTTAAACAAAATTTCAACCCCCCCTTTTTTGTTTGATCTATGCTTATGTACTATATTGTATCCTGGGGCTACAATTTCATTATTGCAGATGTTGGGGTTTAACCATGTTTTGGTTAATAAGGCAATGTCAGGAGTATAGAGGGAGAGCATGCAGGTCATGTACTTTATTCACAATTCTTCTGGCATTCATATTGAGAAACAGTATGGAAGAGTTATCATTTTTGTGTGGTAGTCTGATGTTCCCAGGGGTTGGGTTGGATATTGTATCTGGTGAGAGGGGGAGACGAGAATTGGGATGTATGTCTCCAGAGTGGTTTAGCTCCTTTGCAAGGTATAGTAGGAGTTTTGTAAATTGTATTGTATTTTAGCGTGCTTATAATAGGTATGAGATTTATTTATAGCGGGTAGGAGACTATATGGTTGGTAGTCTAGATGGTCGGAGTGGATGAGCTCTGGGGATATGGTGTGGTTAACTAGGCTATCGGGGGATATACAGAGGAGGTTTGACATTGATAGTTATCAATTGAGGCTGGTGGATACTTTAGAGCTGTTAGCAAGGGCAAGACAGATGACAGGGCAGTAGAGATGAGGAGTAAAAATGCTAAATTTAGGTTTTTATTAGGATGGTTCATTTTTAGTGGTAATGTCTTTATTGTATATGGTTTAGCTGTATTTGGGTAAATCTTTAAATGCTGATAGAAAAATAGCTATTGTATTTGGGTAGGGGTGCTGATAAGGTAGTTAGTGGTTAGGTGTCAAGTTTGTATATAGTTTGCTAGTCTGTGGGGTGCAATTAGAAGTTGCTAAGTAGATGGGTTGGGTGTTATAATCGGGTCTACTATAGATGATCAAAATTCCAAAAAGCTGATTCCCATATCACCGAGACCATATGATTGACTTTTGGAATTTCGAACATCTTTAAAAAAACAAAACAAAACTTACCTACACATTGCTAGCAGGAGGGCAAGCCCCCTGCACCTCCCACACTCCCTGCAATTTAAATATACCAACTCCGAGATCGCACTACAGTGTGGAAGATGGAAATATTACCATCCCGCACTATATGGAGATGCCCATTCTGCATGACTGAAATTCTAAAAGTCAATCATATGGTCTTGGCCATATGGGAATCGGCTTTGTGCAATTTCGATCATGTGTAGGGGACCCATTATAATCAGGTATCTGATTACTGGGAGGTGAATAGTTGATGTAGTTAGAGTAGAGACTGTGTATATCCTATTTGATGGATAGTGGATTTCTATTGGTTTGTGGAAAGCGGGTGTGGTTGGGGATGGATAAATGTAATTGAAATGCGGGTGGGTGAGAATGGGGATACGGTAGGTGAGTGGAGTGGAGTCCAAGCATTGAGAGGGTGGAATGGAGTGGGCTGAAACCCAGTTGGTAGTTTGGCCAGATGCAGAAGAGAAAAATCAGCAGCAATATTTACATGCAACTGTGAGTTTTTTGCCAAACTTTGTGTAAAAATGCAATGTCTATGGGACAATATAACTGTTTACTTTTTAATTATGTTTGTTTTAATTCATTTTATTTTGTTTGTTTTTACTTTTCTTACTTGGGACTAGAGTGGAGAGATTAGGTGAGTAAAGTCAGATGTTGATAATGTATGAAGTGAATCCTAAGTTTAGAAAAAAGAGGAAAGAGGCAGCAAAGTCTAAGCCTTTAGCACACATTCCTGAAGTGAGTAAGGTGCCACAGTGATACAGAGACTAGGGAGAGAGATGCATACTCAGTGGGGGTGAAATAAAGGTGGTGGCAATGGGGTGTTAGTGAGCTGAGAAATACAGTTGGGCTGAAGAGTTATCTTTGACCCTATGATTAATTAATGGATCACATTTAATTATTTGAGATTTTTTATCAAAAATACTCAAATATATCAATACCTTACTGATGGTAAAAGAGGCCTTAAGAGTGCTTAGCATTGCCGAGATTTGCTTACACATACACAGCTGAAACCTGCCAGACATCTAAAAATAGAAACCGGATTTAATTAATTTGTTTACATTTATTTTTAATGCCCATTTGCATGGTGTGCTGCTTAGCAACACTAACAGGCACCTTAGTAGTATATGTGAAGATATACTAGTTCTCTCACTATCCAAGTAGCTAGATAGGTTAAATCATAGCCTAAAGTGTTGTAGGTCCCAGGTTCGGGTCCTGAGTAGCCATACTTTTTTAAATTTCATGCATGAAAATGTGTGATGTGACCTAAAGGATGGTTTAATGCAAAAACAAAATTGTTAGATTTCGAAAGGCTGCACAATTCTAAGCACCACTTAAACATGGTCAATGGCTATTCTTTCTCTGCGCATTGTTGAGCTCCACTGACACATGGTTGTACAAGATTGCATGATGCTCAGCTATGCTAAAATGGTTTGTGCAATGCTAAGCAATGCGACACTTTTTTGAATGTTACAGTATGATGTGTAAGGGTGGAAATGCAGCCTATATAAAGGCCAATAGGCAGGAATTTTACTTCATTCGTTGGAGTCCATAGTAGCCTGTTGATATACCTGCCAGTGTTGATGAGGGACCGGGCTTGCGGGCACAGAGGTGGGGTGTGCAGGAGTCCAGTGTCTTTGTTGGACTTCTGGTAAGCGGCTATGAACCCCAGCTGCTGCAAGGTGATTACCAGGGCTCAGAATGTAAAGCTTAAGCCTGGGATAGGTTGGCCAGGGCTCTTACAAGTGCTACAGGTATCCCCTGTAATGGTAAGCAGTGTTATCTCAACTATGATGACCTGAAGCAGAGGAAGAGGGAAACCTTGGACACTTGGGACCAAGAAGCTCTGGCTGGGCAGACACCACAGATATGTAAGTATGTTTGCTACTACTTTACTAATATAGGAACAAATGAGCCAGCCACACAAAGGATAAGATAGACCAGTTTAATGCACACAGTTATCAGTCAGGCCAAAGTAGATCCAAAAGACAATACCGTTTACAACAACAAAATCCTCACAACATTTAAATATCCCTCCCAAGCCACATAAATATAAAGATCGCTAAAAAAAATCGTACGGAATAAAAAAAATAAAGAAGACCGCTAAACATTTATTTTGAAATGCTGTCATTTTGTTCTAGAAAAAAAAAATATTTGAGCTAATTTGCCATTTTCATTCCTTAGTACATCATTACATTCCTTAAACTTCTGCTGTGTCTTTCCAACATGTTCAATCAAATACCTGCAGTGGTTACAAATCTTGTTTCAGAGAAATTCTGGAAGCACCCCCCAGGACAACAACTTTGTCTCTGTTAGGAGGAAAGGTACCCACAAATTTGGGTTTTGTAATCACTGCAGGTATTTCATTGAACTCGATAAAATTTATGTAAATGGAGTGGTGATTCATATGCATTTTTTTAGTAATTATAACACCAAGGACATTGTTTACCTTGCCCTGTGTAAAAACTGTAATTGTTTTTATGTTGGAAGGATACAGCCAAAGTTTAAGGAACGTGTTTAAGAAAACTTTCTTGACATTAGGAAGGGTAACATGAACAATGCCTTGACAAAACATGTGTCTGAGAACCCTAACCATGAATTTGGGTTTGTAGCCATTGACCATGTTACCAAGGACATCGGGGGGGGGGTCCTGAAATACCAGGAACTAAAGGAATTGAAGTGGAAAATTAAGCTCAATGCATGTGTTTTTCCTGAGCTTAATGAAAGTATTTCCATTTTAAGTGTTTTAAAGCTGCAGTCTTTTTATATTTAATGACTTAGTGTTTTTTTGCTGGCTAATTTAAACATGTGACTTTTGGGAGGGATATTTAAATGTTATAGAGGATTGTGTCACTTTGTTCTGAAGAAATCTTTTGGATCTACTTTGACGAAAGCGCTTAACTGTGTGCATTAAACTGGTCTATCTTATCCTTGGTGTGGGTGGCTCATTTGTTCCTGTGTTGGTTCTTGGTTTGTGGTTATGTCTACTTTACTAATATCCAAGGTGAATCTGTGCAAAACTGGTATGCATAATGGTTTGCTTCTCTTCCAACAGCTGCAGCTGAATGGGCTTACAATGTTCAGTCTCATGCAGGGTGCCTGGCCAGGATGAGGCATGATTGTGGCAAGTAGGGAAACATGTTTGGTAAATGTAGCACAATACTTACAGTAAGGCTCAGGGTTATCTTCTAGCCACTTTGAGTCAAATAAACCTCTCTTTTCCTCCCCTACCAGGAACAAAGTATATGGGTAAGATATCCATTTGTATATGTGACAAATTCTAATGAACAATAACAATAAAGTTTAAAGCAAGATTGGTGTTTGATAAGTAATGTGTGCAAATAACTGCAGTAGGCCTGTTTTCACTGCATGCATGTTCTAATCTGATACCAGTAAACTGTAAAAAGGAAATTAATAAAGAATGCAGAAATGATTACCTGATAAATGAAGTGTACTACCCACAGTAGGATTCAGGCCTGTCTTCTGGTCAGTCTGAGTCAAATAACACACTCTATTCTTCACACTCCAGGAGCAATGTATATGGGTAAGGTTGCTCACATTCTGGGCAGATATCTATATGTATAAGTGACAGAATCTAAGGAACAATAACAATAAAGTTTAAAGCAGGATTGTGCTTTGATAAGTAATGTGTGCAAATAACTGCAGTATGGCTGTATTCACTGCATGTGTGTTCTAATCTGACTCCAGTCAATTGTTAAATTAAGACATGTGTCCCTGGAGTCAAAGCTTGTGGGTTCTACTCCCATGCTAGCCAACTAAGACATGGGCAGCTGTCTAGTCTACTTAATGTACATGAACATAACTCTCAACTGTCACAATGTCTTGTAATGTAATGACAACTGCCCAATCTGTCTGGTCCTTGATTAGCAGATAAATTATTACCTGGAATGCAATTTATTTGCAAATCCATTTACAGAACACTTTGGTAGTAATCTACGAGCACAGTATGTGAAACAGTTCTCTGTAGTTGTGTACCTGCATTGTTAGTGCTTGGTCCATACTGTCCCATGCTAACAAGTTGAGAGGTTTGTATGTACAACAGCATCTATACAAAATTCAGAGTCACTGCACTCACAACTGATACTGCACACCTGTAGAAGTTTGTATTAGTAGTCTGGGTAGTAATATTATCTGCAAGTTCACTGATGGTATGTTTTTCTCTCTCTCCCCACCCTTTATTTTCTTTAATTTATTAATCTTATTTATTATTATGATTTTATATTAATTCACTCTGTTAAACTAACTGTTATGTTGGCCTTATGGGTTATTTCATACTGGTTTGATGTTAACATACTTACCGTTATGTTATTTGTTGTTGTGTTACACATAATATATCTTAATATCTATTTTTATTAATCAATATTATCTTCCATTATGTTAATATTAACATTTGTTTGGTTATTACTTATCTTATGTTTACATTTAATTTACTACAGACCGACAAGGTAGGCCGGTACCAGGAGATCCACCTACCTTGGCTCCCCCTGGCCATGGCAATGGTGCCCAGCAGCTCTGAGACTCAGCCTGGTGAAACCCCCTCTGCTGCCCCTGCACTACCTTTGGCATCGGGTAGTTCCACCCCACAGATTGGGGTTGGACCCAATCTAGGAGCAGCGATGGAGAGGGTGATTTTCTCACCCATAATTAAATGCCAGTTATGGTGTGCAAGTTGCTCCATCAAACTGTCAGAGCTCGCCTGCACTGGATGGAGAGCATACTTGCCACCCTGGTGGGGCAGCCTCACCCTGGATGCCAGCCTCCACCATTGCCAACACAGGGGCAGTGAAGGAGCAGTGTTGACAGTCCTATGGGTGAGGACTTGAGTCACACTGTTACCTTGTGGATGCTCCTGAGACTGGGATTTCACAACTACCTCCTCATCCAAGATGTTCACCCTGCTCTTGTGTCACATACCAACCCTATCTGCTGTCTTGTCTGTTTTGTCTGTCTGCAAAAGTTTCCTCACCTTCCCAACTTACCTCCCCCATATGTACCTATGTCCCTTCGCCATCATTCCACTCTCACCTTAAAAGAGAAAATGGGCACCTGTTCCCAAAAAAAAAAAAAAAAAATACAGCCCCATAAATAGCTCTCCATTTCACAAACATGTCCAGTGGACACACATAATTTGCTTCAATTGGCTTGACAATGCAGTCAGGTTGTTGTCATCCCTCTCTCGTGGGGGTGTGGGCGGGGGGGTGACTGTCCAAATTCAGTTAAAATATATGTTAAAATGCAGATATTGCTGATGAAGAAATGGAGAGCTATGCTTCTTTCTTACATCCATCCTTCACATCCCTACCTGCTTTTCACTATGTTTTTACCTCTGCGTGCACCTCTTTTCACCACTGTCCTATCTCTTCAATTTTCTTTTCTTTAACGATTATTTGCATGATGTGGCACAGTGCACCGCATAGCTTATGTATGCTAAATAGCGCTGTACTGATATATGCATTTGGAACAATATTAATCACATTCAAAATGTACACCTGTATCCCATTTCACACCCTCACACCTGCAGAACGGTGGATCATCCCACCAAGCCACACAGCTGCTAATGAAAACAGGTGTTTTAAGCAAAACATAGTAATGCTGTTGTTCCCCCATTAAGCATGTTTAAATTGTGTGACCCATCGTGCAGTACCATACAAATCAGGTAAGAGAGTCATACAAAAATAGTACTGCAATTTGCACTCTAGTAAACAAATACATCACTATAAAGATATGCACATAAGCTCAGATGTAATTGAGAAATCTGATAGCAGGTAATACTGCAGTTATGTCTTCAATATGTAAGAACACACCTGATAAAATATTAATGGAATGTTAACTGGAACTCTGTTATACAAACACAGCACTGTAACGCCATATACATACTAACAGATGTAGGTATTTAATAGCAGATAAGTGTGGAATGATATCTACAACACATAAGAATTCATTTGCTTTAGCAGTGGCTCAGTCTGTAAAATGCATTAAAAAATAACTTTTTGGTAACATGGTCCTGGTTTCAAGTACAGCTGCATCTACCAATGAAAATACATGTGCATGTGGCCATCAGTATTATAAAGTGTGATGTGTATGTCTGCCTCATCACCTATTTATCCACCCAAAGCAGTGCAGCTGGAATGTCTGCATCTATATTACAGAGGGCAAAGGTACACCGATAGGACTACCCTCATCCTACTCCTAGTGCAATAGGTAATGCAGGAGGCTGCAATCCCACTGGATGTTGAAATGTGCACTGAAATTGTGCCCCAGTAATATCACACTGCAGCCCACAACATTTTGCTGGTGATACCACAGACAACCCCAGGTGCACAGGTAACATACATATATGGCGATTAAGCTAGATGCAAGGGTTGCCAGCACACACTTAACAGGGGAATACCATGGCATAACACATGATCTGGCAGTTGTCCACCTGCCTGACATTATGGCTAATGTACACCTACCTGTTTTTTAAGACACACCAAGCATTTTGGCTTGCATTGTTTTACTGATACCATTTGCTGACACACTTACCTGACACACACACACCTTACTTTCCAGTGGGGTGGCTACACTTAATTTAGCTCTACCTATAAAACAAGGCTGTCACAGGTCCCACACTAATTCTTGCAGTTTGCTGTCCTGCAAAGTGTTCACCCTTCCTGCTTATGCCTATTGGCTGCAGCATCACCTTCAGCTTCAGCCTGTAGCACACACATTTGTATGTAAATGGCAGCTGCTACAGACATCCTCTCTGCCATGACATAGAACCTATCCCCCACTATGTCCAAACCCAACACAGAGAAAGGGTTTGCAATGTACATCAAGGTCTTATATCTTGTTCAGTGGTTGCATGGTATTGGCTGATTATAATGCAAAGCAGATGTGCTGGCTACAATTAGCAATTCAGATGCAGAGACTGGTTCTGAGGCAATCATTCCCTAATACAGAACCATGTTAAAAAGGCAAGCAGCTAGCTCAGGAAAATATTGTGCATGAGAGTTACTTTCCATTGTCAACCCATTGTCACAACATCTATATATCAGTATCGTTCAAAAGAGGAGTATTGTACTGCATCAGGTATGTAACCATTTTGTTTCCAACATGATGCATATTTGTTCCTCTACTAAGAGGGAATGGTGATTACAGCAGTAAGCCTTGCGTGGAACTATACTTCTGACATGTTATCATTTTATCTGCAGATGGGTTACATCAAAAGAGGAACTAGTATATAGTATGGATGGAATGCTCTCTGTTAAATAGGTATACCAGTCTCCTAGGAATTTCATGTTGATAGAGGTGTTAATACTACACTGCAATTTGTGTGACACTGCTTGTTTTACATATTACAAGGGAGTTTACGCATACGGGCCACAACTTAATGGACTTTTGTGCTGGTTGTGTGACCACACAACAGAATCTGTCATGGCAAAAGCAAGGGTAGATGAGTACTGTCACTATCTTACTCGCTTCCACACTCTCACTATGTTTGCATGGTGTCAAATGTGAGATGTGCAACCAAGCAGTGATTACTGGTAGCCATCTGTTATTGCTTTATCTCTACATACTATGCTGCCATGTATGTGATCCTGAAATATGTTCCCATTTTGTTTTCTTTCAGGAGATATATATCCAAAACACTCTGTCCCTTTTACAGAGGCAGAAAATGAAGATATCCTGGATGCCCTGCATCAGCATCACCAACTGCTGCTGTCCAGCGGGAGGACAAACAGAAGAATTGGCAGGATTGTGAGATCACCTGGTTTGCAATGTGAATTCCATTGTACCCCAGAGCAGGACATACAAGCAGGTGCAACACCATGCCACAGATATGATAAATTCTGCCCGCAGAAGAGCAGCAGATGTGGCCAGGGATCATATTATCATCAATGGAGGGCCTGCAGTGGAACAACCACTGTCAGTCACAGAGGAATTCCTTGTGAACCTAAGAAAACAGGACATCTCCCAGGCATCCATCACACAGTATGTCACAGATGTGGATGCCACCATTTCCACGCAAGAGAAGTGTCCAGGTATGCTTAGTTGAATAAGCATTGGAATACTGTAGCATTCAGTGTTTCATGCTGCACATACATTTATGTGGGTGGCAGGCATTTTTAGGGGAGGAGGTTAGTTGCATTGTGAATCCCATTCACAGATTATGACCTACATAGCAAGTAACATAGTATGTACTGTAAATGTGAGATCTGTGGATGTATTAACCTATCATAGTGCAACAGGGGTTGCTGTTTACATTACCTCTCCCTCAATTTTTCACAGGGCCATCAGTAATCATAAGCGGCCCTGATCCTTCTCCTGGTAAGCATAGCACTGTTGTGATACAGATGTCGATTGAGTGCATTGTACTACCTAAAGATTGCCAGCCTCAAAGAGTTTTACCAATGGAACATGGTTTGCAGTCATACCTATGCCTTGTAGTTGTGACCGCACTGATAGAGTTGCAGTATTTGTAGGACAGTTCTGATTTCCTAATGTGTCAACTGTGCAGAGCATTGACAAATGTCAACAGTGTACATCACTATTGCTCATGAAAATCTTGAATAAGGAGATTATTATTTACAAGCAACTACAGACATTTTTTAGAAAGTAATGTCCTCAAGTCTTGGTATATGAGGGTGGGGGTTAGACAAGTCTGTAATACTGACGACATTGTATACAACTTGACATATATTGCAAGATAGTACTGTAGAGCATAGTAGTGCATGTACTAATGTACTGCTTTTCCCTTTTTATCACAGGGGACCAGGGAGTTGGTCTCTGTCCCCCTCACAACCTGATGTCAGTGTCTCTTCAGACTCTGATGATGATAGTGGCCAAAGTGAGGCATGGGGGGGTTCTGGGGCTGAATCTGTCACAGAGGTTGAACTCCCTCTTCTGCCCTCATTATCACCATGCACAATCAGTATGCCTATGCCCTGATGCCACAGATATTGGACAGTCCAAGGGTGTGAATATTGAACAAGAAAGTGTGGGTACTATGGCTGCACTAAGTGTTGATACTGGCCATAGCCAAAGAGATGGTGAGGTTCCACACAGGCAGATTGATAGGGATGCTCGTAGAAGGCCTGCTGTACTTCCACCACCTGTTGCAGATGTCCCATCATGTGTCAGTTGGTGTATGTTTGGTGCTGTCATAGAGGCACAGGCAAGTTACGAAAGGTCCTCCAGATGAATGCTCAGGGTTATTGATGCACCACAGTCTGACATCCATGACTGCCTCCACCGCATTGCTGATACCCTAGATCAGCTGAGTGATGCAGTGGAAAGACAGTGGTCTGAAAGAGAGATGGCAGATTATCTGTCTTGGAACAGTCATTGTCTGTGATGGAAGTGAAGGTGCAGCTGTGTACAACAGATATGTCCCGTGCTAGTCCTTTCTTGGATGTGCAGATGGTACACAGTGGGAGCTGACAGCTCCCTGTATGGCAGCCGTACACTTCCCCTCTAAAGCATGTAGTGAATAGAAGACACAGTTTGGCAGTGACACAGTCTGCATTGGGCATGGTCTGTACATTGTATATTGGGTTACTGTGGGACATCTCTTGCTGCTACAGGTGTCACATATGTCTATGTACTTGCATACCGCAGGTATCATTCCATCAATGATAGGTGTGATGACTGCTACATACAGTGTACCAATGACATTCTCGGATTTACATTTCATACTTTAAATATAGGTTGTACAACAGTGCATGAAGTCCCACATCTTACTGACCAATGAAAGTCGAAGGATACATCACTCTCTGTGTCCATAAGTCCCTGCCTACCGGTTTAACTGTTGGAGGTGTCCAGACAATACGCTATTGTCCAGGGGGTGGCTGACTGCCAAAAGTATAGTATTGTGCATACCTTGGCTTATAGTATTTGTCAATGGCTCTGACAGCAACTGAATGTGTGTATCAGCCTATCCTGGGTAACTGTTGGTTCTGTGTGCCAAACATTGACAGTCCCTTATTTGCAATCATCTGCAAATTAGTCAGTCCGAGGTCACTGACAGTGGCTGTGACTGCAGAGAAGGAAATGATGAGGAGGGGTTCTCCCAGGAACGATGTGTGTGGGTTGTCCTCTGGTGACTGGGCTCATTGTAGCGCTGGCATACAAACACAATATAATGACTGTCAGACAATTGGCTATCGAACGGCTGACATGCAAGTTTGTAAAACATCTCTATAGTATGTCCACAATACCTGATGTCCTAATCTTGATGAATGCGTTGTTGGGCCATGGTAGGTGGGGTGAGTCATTTTCTCATCATACATCGCAGTCTTTAACAATGAATTTGGTACAAAGCTTAGCGTAGGCATGATATGATGACCTTGAACAACACAAACTGGGTTTGGGCCAGTGTCTGCAGGACTACTACATTGTTAGTGATCATTTCCATGGTAAGTATTTTAATGGCTATAAAAAGTGACAATACTGAGACATCTGGAAACACCAGTTGTCACTGCATGCTACTTGTCCTGTGTGCAACTATGTATTAACTTTAATTCCAACATGGTTTCCAAGAAGGTAATCTACCGACATGTCTGTGTCTGTAAAGACCATAGGCAATCATTGTGGGGGAGGAATTCCTACATACACCCTGGGAAAGGTAAGGAGGCACTTTTCACACTGTTATCCTGCAGTTGCACACCAATCAAGCAGTGTGTAATGTGCTGACACAATTAGCTTGTGAGGAATGTGTAAAAGATGGGGGAGTCCCCTGAATTGCGAGTGCCTGACTACTACAACTACTGGTCTCAGCACAACCACTTTCTCTTGGGATACCATGGCCCTACACCTCATCTCACACCAAAAGCAAAACATTAGTACCAAACTCCACATGCGATGCAGGTCATAGCCTGTTTGTTCATCCACATAGTTGTCCCACTTCATGCAAGGGTCTGTAGCTTTGACGTACCCTTTGCCAGGTAGATGCAATCAAAGCAATTATTACAGTGTGGTATGTATTATGCCTAGTATTCCTAAAGTTCTTGGGTTTTAGTAGGATAATGTGCAGATGGTGAGTTGGAGCACAGCTGCAGTGTCACACTATGATGTACAATGTCCGGTGACATACATGTACAAGTTTGCTTGGGCAAGCACCACAGTGGTAGTGATCCCTGTTAGGTCAGAATGTCAAAGCAGTTCATGCAGTCTGACCATCATCAGCTTCATGGTGCATGTCTGCATGCCACGGATCTGAGGTGTACTGCAGAGGGGTGGCCACCTTTGGCCAAAGTGTGTGTACCCACACTTGTGCTATGTATGTCAGACTGTACATTTATGTAACTGGAAAATATGTCTGTTTTCCCACATCATGTCACACAACATACAGTGTCTGTTAGCCTGACAGGCAGTGTAGACTAGCAAGGCCATAGTAATGAACACAGAGTTAAACAAGTTCTCTTTGCATGAACAGACATCCACATCTTCACTGCAAGGTATACCACCTGTATAACTGCATAAACATGGCTGTAGCTGACGGGAGGACAAAAAGCACCTCATGGCACAGGAAACTGGGAGCATTCATACAATCTCCCAGTTATGTCACTCTCCCACAAGAGGGTCTTCATGAACTTATGCCAATTTGCATACTCATGGCCATAACCTCATACAAATGTGCATGTAGGATCATTTCCATCGGTAACAGCAATGTTCCTGGTAAGTAGTACTTCATTTACCACACCCTCAGGGGTGATATACATGGGCACACAGGCCTGGCCACACAGGTTTACACCTACTTTACCATAGATCACCATATCTCCATAGGGTTAAGATGGGTAGTATGTCATGCTCATGTCATTAGTGAGGGCACTGTCACTCAATAATGCTGGGTTTATAGCCTCCGTGTAGTCTTCCCTCAGCATGCCAATATTTCACTGTGTTGGCCATTTTTACATGTACCTTTGCAAGCACCACCAGGAATTGGACATGACACACACTTTCTTCACAAGGGAGCTTCAAATCCACAGCATATGACTTACGGGGATCATGTGAAATTACTGTCATTGCAGCTTGTGTCATATAGACCACTCAGAAGTGATCTCTGCCTTGCATACAGGGCATTGTTTGACCCTGCTGTACTGGACATGCTGCAACTCTGTGAGTGGAATGGTACATGTATTAGCTGCTGTAAGGACATAGGGTCATAGGATCATAGGAAGTTACTAGGCTATTGACTGTGAGGCCCTTACAAGCCTGCCCAAGAATTTAGCCTGTGTTCCAGCATGTTAGCACCCGATGCCCCTGTCCAGCAGGGACACAGGTAGGATCCCAGGGCTGTATTTTCTGTTCTTCATCCAGTTATCCAGGTTGCGCTTACAATGGGTTAATGAGGTACTTGGCTTGACATTGAGAGGGAGTCTATTCCACAGAAGGGTCAGTCTATGGGACACAAATCTGTCCCACCAGCAAGTACTGTTGATGTCACTGACCAGGTTGAGGTTGCACATGCAGGTTACTCAAGTGGAGTTTGACTTGCATATATGCAGCAGTCCCATCAAGCTAGGGTCTCAGATTGCTGTGTATGCCAGACAGAGGCCATATCTGAGGAGTCATATGAGACTGAAAAGAGGGACCGGGCTTTTAGCCTATTTGTGTAGGGCAAATGTTTGAGGCCCTGGATTCACCTGGTGAGGAACCATTGTGGTCTCTCCAGCTGCTGTGCGTGTTTTGTGAGGTGCATGCCAATAGGGGCATTGTACTCAATAATGGGTCTTATAAGGGAATAATACAGGGATGTTATGACCTCCTTGTCCCTGGATGAGATACCCTTCCAAATGAGGTGGCCATGTAGAAATCTTCCCATACCATAGAGGCAATATGATGGTCAATAGTCAGTTTGCTATCAACCTGGGTGTCCAAGTCCCGCACGACTGATATAATGCTTAGGACGTTGTTATTAATGTGATCATTTGTAGGGACATCACTCTCCCAAAGGGAATGATGATGCATATTTTGGCATTCAATTTGAAGCCATGTTTCTGACACCGCTCATTTGTTTCGATGAGACCCTCTTGGAAGATGTCCACATCACCAGGGGAACCGATGATAGTGCCCAGCTTGCAGTCATCTGCAAACTTGGTCAGCCATAGCCCACTGGCTTTGGCATGCACCTCAGAAAAGTATATCCCAAACAACAGAGGCCCCAAGACCAATCCCTGGGGTACACCACTCATTACAGGTCTACTGGTTGAGATGGCTTCCCTATTTGACTATGTGGGTTCTATCAGTGAGCCAGTTTACAACTCATCTGGTAACATACAGACTGATGCCTAGTTGAGAGAGTTTATCTATTTTACCTGAGTGGGTAATTGTGTCAAAGTGTTTGGCCAGGCCAAGGTAAATGGCATGCACTGTCTTCCCCTTGTCCATGGCTTTACTGACTGTCTCAAAGAAGTAGACCAACTTTAACAGGCATGACCTCCCCTTGATGAAACCAAAACTGTGTGTGATCAAGTGTTTGGAGGTTGACAATATCCTTGTTAATGAGGTCCATGATAATCCATTCCATGGCCTTGCAGATCAGGCTATTTAGGCTGATGGGTCTATAATTTCCAGGATCGGTGGGCTATCCCCCTTTGTGCAAAGGGATGACAGTGGTTATCCTCCATTTGGCTTAGATGAAGCCATTACTCAGGCTTTGGTTGAATAATATGCCTAACGGTTCTGTAAGGTCCTGCATTAGCTCATGTAGGATGCAGCCTGTGATGTTATTTGGGTCCCATGGAGGCTGTATTTTTTTATCACGAAAACTCCACCACAGTGTTAGCAAGGAAGGCACGAGCACCAAGGCATAAAAGTTATAAAATTTATTCCAAAAGATGCGAAGACTGAGCGCTTTCACCAGCAACCTGGTATCATCAGAGTCATAAATCACAGTCAAAGCAATCACATATATATACACTCCCACTACACCTACAGACTAATTAATTAATTACTTAATTGATGAATATAAGTTGATAAAATGTTGCAGCACTATTTGTAAATGCCCTATAAATACATGCATACATAAGATTGTTATCAAATTACAAAAACATTTTTGAATATAAAAATACATATAAAAATATATAATGAAGCTGTAATTAAATTAAATTAAATCACACTTGCTCTGTGTTATAACTGAGTTTTTAAAGAGATGTGTTCATTGAGTCCTGGATGCCTCGTGGCATTTAATCTAATCTGCCATTCCATTTCAAGTAACGCTACCTTGTTACTGATGTCACAATTTGTGTGAGGCATCACCCTATCTATAATAAAAAATAAAAAATTGTTGAAATTATCACGTTTTGGTGTGCAAATATAAAGCATTGTGTTCATCCTTCCTTTTTATACACCTATTATGCTCCCCAATTCTATCTCTCAATCTCCGGGTAGTCATACCGATATAATAAGCTTCACATGTCATGCATGACGCAATGTATACACAATTCTTTGTGTTACAGTTACATAACCCTGGACTTGCAATTGTGCACCTGTAACCAACCACACATATGTAGGATCCCACTGCTATACATCTACATCCTGTACATTTACCACATTTACTCATACGAGACCTTGTGTATCTTATATTTTCCTTTTCAAAAATGTTTTTTACATTGTTGCCCCTACCAAAAACTATAATAGGGCTGTTACCCAAAGATTTTTTGGTTTGACTACTTAAACAATAATCCCATACACTCTTTAAACTAGTGCACAGCTCAGTAGCCTTGTCATTGTATTTTAATACAAACTTGGGTCCACCCTTCTGTGTGTTGGTGTCTCTATCCCAACTAACCAAAGATGTCATGTTACTATTACTTTTAATATCGGAATGTATACAGTTTTTCTTTTCTTATAAATTTCTTTCTTAATTTTAAGTAACACTGCTAAAGGATAGCCCCTCTCAAGGAACAACCCAATCAAATTGTATATTTCCTTTTTGAAGATCTCATCGTCGCTAACAAGTCTGGACATACGGACCATCTGTCCTTTTACCACCCCTTTTCTTTGATGAAAAGGATGGCAACTCTTGTAATGTAACATGGAATTGGAGTAGCTAGGTTTCCTATAGATCTTACTAACTAAACTCCCTTCCATTTTAAATATAGAAATGTCCAAATAATTTGTAGCCATCTTGTTCCAAGAATAGGTGAACTTGAGAAATTTAGTGGTACCATTAATATAAGATATGAACTCTACCACACTGTCCTCATCACCCTTCCACAGAATTAATAAATCATCTAAAAACCTACTGTACATTAAAATGTTGTCCTTGAAACTAGATACAAAAATGTACAGTCTTTCCCATGCCAAAAGAACCAAGTTGGCATATACAGGGGCGCATCGAGCCCCCATCGCCACACCCTTAGTTTGTTGGAATATTTCACCTTCAAAAAGAACGTAATTGTTTTTCAATATAAGTTCCATAAATTCATGACAAATATCTATTCTTTCGTTATTGAAACTGGGACTGTCCAACAAACTACTATAGAACAATTCTAAGCCCTCTTTGTGCGGGATCACCGAAAAAAGATTTATGACATCAATAGTTAAAAAAACAAATGTATCAACATCAACACAATGAATATCCCTGAGCCTCTCCAAGCAGTGCCAAGAATCTTTAAGAATATGTGGAGCATCAACAAGAGCTTTTTTATACAAATGGTCAACAAAGGATGCCAAAGGTTCAGTTTTAGACCCTTTGGCTGAAACTATAGGCCTAAATTGTAAATGGTCAGTACCTTTATGAACCTTAGGTATCCTAAATAACTTAGGCATTTTTGGAAACTTAACAGATAGGTATTCAAATTCACTTTCACTAATTGACCCCTGATATAGTGCTTCCAATAAAAACATGTCTATCTTAATATATGCCCTGTTGACCTCATGTGTTGAAACTCTATTATAAGTGCATTCATCACCTAGCAACTCCATAATATGTCCACTGTAATCTATTTTACTCATGATAACCATGCCTCCCCCTTTGTCGGGATGCATACATCTGTATTGATTTGTTGTTACTAACTCATGTATGAGCCTTCTTTCCCCTTCTGATAAATTGTCATCAAGATGACATCTTTGAGAGCATATTCTCCTAAAATCATGCTCAACTAACTGCTCAAACATACTTATTTCTGCATTAGAGAGGGGCATGAATGTACTCTTTCTTTTTAATTTGGCTGTGTCCGAATTTTCACTGAGGACCCCTACCCTAGGTCCAAAAGCCAAAAAATACAACTGAAGATTAAGTTTCCTCATGTAAAGTTTCAAATTTATTAACACCTGAGCAATATCTAATCTAAAATTCGGGACAAAACTAATGCCTTTACTAAACAACTCAAAATGGGTCTGACTGATGTCCAAATCAGTGTAATTATAGATGGTAAAACCCCCATTTTTAAGGATTTCATGTCTCAAAGCAGGTGCTGTGTCACTATTCCCATTGACAGACACTTCCACCTCAATATCATTGTTGTTAAATCTTTCATCCACTATCAAACTATTTTCATGAACACTCTCATTGTCTAAATTCTGATTTAAATTGATCATTTCATTACCTTCAGCTAATATAGAACACAAAAAAATTTTTTCACAAGTGTTGTTACAAGAATTTTATTTTATTTTTTATTATAGATAGGGTGATGCCTCACACAAATTGTGACATCAGTAACAAGGTAGCATTACTTGAAATGGAATGGCAGATTAGATTAAATGCCACGACGCATCCAGGACTCAATGAACACATCTCTTTAAAACCTCAGTTAAAACACAGAGCAAGTGTGATTTAATTTAATTTCATTACAGCTTCATTATATATTTTTATATGTATTTTTATATTCAAAAATGTTTTTGTAATTTGATAACAATCTTATGTATGAATGTATTTATAGGGCATTTACAAATAGTGCTGCAACATTTTATCAACTTATATTCATCAATTAAGTAATTAATTAGTCTGTAGGTGTAGTGGGAGTGTATATATATATATATATATATATATGATTGCTTTGACTGTGATTTATGACTCTGATGATACCAGGTTGCTGGTGAAAGCGCTCAGTCTTCGCATCTTTTGGAATAAATTTTATAACTTTTATGCCTTGGTGCTCGTGCCTTCCTTGCTAACACTGTGGTGGAGTTTTCATGATAATTTTCGTGTTTGGATCCTAATTTTGGCATTCTTCTGTGGAGGAGGCTGTATTTTTTTGCCTTTGAGAGGTCAATGATGACTTGCACCCTAGAGATAAGGGGGGGGGGGCAGGTGCTGGGGATATTCTGATTTACTGATGGAGGTCAGAGGGGTGAAGGTTTCACTGAACCTGTCTGCCAGCAGGTTGGCTATATCTATGGCATTTGTGTATGTGGTGTCCTTGACCACCAATTCTAAGCAGATCTTAGTGCTTCCTTTGAGATTGCAGACATATGTGAAGAAGGCCTTATGATTGTCTTTAGTAGATATGGCCGGTTTGGACTTGAAGTTTGCTTTGGAGGATTTCACTAGTGCTCTTATTTGCTTGCTCAGGGTAAGGAGAGATTGATTCCAGTTAGACGCCTGCTCCTTCTTGGTCCTGGACAGCAATTATTTTTTCCTTTTATCGTAGAGTGTATTTATTGCAAATGTTCATCAGACGGGTTTACTCTTCCTGGAGGAGGATGACTTTGTCCTATTGGGTATTCCTGATTCCATGCAGCTATATAAATGCTCATATAGTACTTTGGTGTAGGTTTGGACATTTGTGCCAGTTCCTATGAAGGGGAAGGGGACCATAAAGCTGTGTATACCTTCCCTCAGGAGGTTGATCGAGTTAATCCCACTTAGCTAGTAGCTTCTTTTCTGGGAAGATGCAAATTCTTTTCTAATAACTCCAGCACTCCACAAAAAGTCTGCTCAGCCATTTTCCCAATCAATATACTCTGTGTGTGTGTGTGTGTGTGTGTGTGTGTGTGTGTGTGTGTGTGTGTGTGTGTGTGTGTATACACACACACACACACACACACACACACACACACACACACACACACACACACACACACACACACACACACACACACACACACACACACACACGCTGGTCTACTTTAGATCACTGAAATTCCATTTCAATGAGAACAAATCACCTAATTTTCAAAATACTGAAAATTAATTTCACTGAATCTCATTTCACTGAATTGTACTTCCTAGCAGTAATAGCAGCGTGTAGAGTACTGTCAGGCAAGTAAAAGGTATATGTCGTTTTCCCCACTGTAGTGCGATCCTGGAGTTAGTATATATCATTAAGGGAGTGTGAGGAGCACAGCCCCCCATGTTGGGGGGTGTGGGGCACGTAGCCCCCCACTTAGTTTGGTTTTATATTGTCTGGTTTCTGTTAAGAGGATAAGTAAGTAGTTTTTAAGTTGTGGAAAGAGGTAGTCATTAGTTTTGTGAGTGTGTTTGTCTATGGTTTCCCATTTTGTCTTTTGAAATTTAGCATTGTAAGCTGTCGAAATTAGATTCAGTGAAATGAGTTGTCAGTGTTATGAAATTTAGTTGATTTGGCCTCAGTGAAATGAAAGCCAGTGGAATGGGATTTCAGTGAGCCAAGGTAGACTCATATATATACGCGCACGCACACACACACACACACACACACACACACACACACATACACACACACACACACACACACACACACACACACACACACACACACACACACACACACACACACACACACACACACACACACACACGCTGGTCTACTTTAGATCTCTGAAATTCCATTTCACTGAGAACAAATCACCTAATTTTCAAAATACTGAACATTAATTTCACTGAATCTCATTTCACTGAATTGTACTTCCCAGCAGTAATAGCAGCGTGTAGAGTACTGTCAGGCAAGTAAAAGGTATATGTCCTTTTCCCCACTGTAGTGCGATCCTGGAGTTAGTATATATCATTAAGGGAGTGTGAAGAGCACAGCCCCCCATGTTGGGGGGTGTGGGGCACGTAGCCCCCCACTTAGTTTGGTTTTATATTGTCTGGTTTCTGTTAAGAGGATAAGTAAGTAGTTTTTAAGTTGTGGAAAGAGGTAGTCATTAGTTTTTTGAGTGTGTTTGTCTATGGTTTCCCATTTTGTCTTTTGAAATTTAGCATTGTAAGCTGTCGAAATTAGATTCAGTGATATGAGTTGTCAGTGTTATGAAATTTAGTTGATTTGGCTTCAGTGAAATGAAAGCCAGTGAAATGGGATTTCAGTGATCCAAGGTAGACTCATATATATACGCGCACGCACACACACACACACACACACACACACACACACACACACACACACACACACACACACACGCGCGCGCGCGCGTGTGTGTGTGTGTGTGTGTGTGTGTGTGTGAATGTGTGTTTGTGTATATATTTTAATTTTAAATGTGAAAACCACCTCCTCTCACTATTACTCACTATTAACAATAAAATCATCTTAATTTGAAACATCTTCCTCCATGAATAAAAGACCACCACCCAATTACTTTTTCCCTTAAATTTATAAACAGCTCCCAATACTAATCAACCTCTGACCTAAAACAGAAAAATGTATCAATGCTCTCCTAAATGGACTCATTCAAAAACACTGGTATCTTCTTCTTGCCGAGCTATTCCCCAGTATTCTTGCTACTTTACTCAACTGTTCCTTTTTGGCTTACAAAATAAATATCTCCCAAAATAAGCAGAAAACATAAGCTTTCAGCGAATCAGTGGCTCACCAAGGAATTCAGTATATAGTTTAGAGGTAAAACTCTAAAACTCTGTAGAAGTTACCTGACTATACAAAATGTGCAACAGTCCATTCCTCCGTGGGAAATTAATTAAAAAAAGCAAGATTCAAAGCCAAAGAACTTCTCAAATATTCCAAGAAAATAACCACAAACAATTCCAGACATCAGTTTACTCAAATAGCAGGACAGATTCCCACCTATACTGTAAGAGAAGATGTTGCAGTCTCTTCTTCCTCAGAACCATGATACCTCTCAACTGTCTGGATTTTTGCAGAATGTCCAGATTTTTGTTTCATATTTTTGGTCTGTTCTTCATAGAATTTGTATTTGTTTCGCAAATAATGACTTATTTAATCAGTAATAAATCACACATTTGAGTTTTAAACTTTATAACCTTCATAAAATGCATGCTATCATAAAACTTGTTCTACCAACTTTTTAAGTTTCTAAAAGCAATATCTATCATTATTTCTGGTTCTTTGTGCCCCCATTATTTTAGTCTGTGTCCAGATTTCTTGTGCTAAGAGGCTGAGATGTATGCATTATTCCATCATAACTTTCCTATAGAATTCTAAACAAATTTTTCTACCAACCCATCAGTCAAAAGTTCCAGTTCTGTCCTAATGGCCCCACTCTTGACTCTTCCTTTCTAGTTTCAAAGTATTAAACCAAAAGATATTAACTTACTCATAGACAATATACCTTATAATTTCCCTGTCAGGACAGATGGGCTTTATGTCTGAATTTTTTTTACTTGCCTAAACTACACCCTTTAACCACATTCATTTCTCTTTAACCTATGCTTGGTCAATAACTGTGATATCAGAGCTGCTCCAGTGGTATAGAGGAATACAGTCTTAACTTCAGCCCAGCCAACTTGGGTTTGATTAGTGGCTTGGGCAACTAATGTAGCAGCAGGGAAGAGTGGGCATGTCTGTCTTGTGAGGGGGAATAATCATTGAGGGCAGGCATGATCCATATAGGGGAGTTGCCCTTTGACATAGTGCATGAGTGTGGGGATCTGGGAAAGGGAAAATAGTTAGGTCATATAAAAAGAAATACCTCCTAGACAGCAGCACAGAAAGCCAAGCCCCGGGATGCCCTTAGGATTCATGACTGGCACGAGCAAATACCATATTAGTTTTGGAGGGTAGGAGGTAGCTTGGTAGATCTGGCATAGATATGGGGTATCTGTAGCCGGGACAGTGCCATGAGGTCCAAGAGGACAAAAATAAATAAATAAAATAATCATATGCCAGACATATGTACAGTAACAATAGCTAATTGAAGGTTAGAGAATTATCTCTACTCATCAATATGGCTTCTAGCCAGGTAGATGCACCACAACTGCACTACATTCTCTTGATTATGATATACTGCATAACAGGAAAAAGGAGAATATACGGTATTTATTGTCTTCATAGAATCCTTTGACTTATTGGAATACACCCTATTAATAATCTCCCTTCAAGCATCTGGCAATAACCCCAAGACTAATCCTTCCCTTAAGACAGACAGTTGTGGGTGCATGTAAGCTCAATGCCACGTCTACAGCATCCCTTCTAAATGCAGTCCCATATTTCTCAGTTCTACCTCTCATACTCTTCTCATTACTTATTATCAAACGCCTTAACAGTTTCTTCAATTTCTTATGGATGACATATTATGTATAAATCTACACCTCCCCTACAGTCATTGAATGTAAACTGGAAAATTATCACAAAATAGTCTCCAAGTGGCTGACAGGACACATTTCTTCCTTATCACCAAAAATACTAAGGTTTTTCTGCTTGGAACTTCAAATAGAATGGCTAAAGATCTAAATAACTAGAACATTTCCCTCACTAACCAAGAAACAAATGAAACACTACAACACCACAGCTATTTCAGCATCTGTCTCAGGCCTAATTTCAACTTCTAGTATGAAACACAAACGTCCAAATACAAAGTGAGAAAGTTTCTATTCTGAGCCAAAAAAAGAAAAAAACAAGCATCCTTCTCCCTGATGACAGCTACTGTAAAATGTGTTCTCCCACAGATTGAGTATGGACTCCTTATTGTTGTGCCTCAAAATAGAACATTAACATTCTACAAATCACATCAGATAATGTTTCCCACTTCATGCTATTGTTATATCCCAATGATATGCCAGTCTTTGTTGGCTAGACAGAGATCAACTTTAAAGAGTCGGTAAGAAAAAGAAAAGAGGAAAAGTGATTCAGGGTGATCTGGGTAGTTCAAGGAAATCACAGTCTTGATTAGATTAATGAGGAAATGCCGTGTCTATCAAGCTGGGTCATATGTTTAGACAGGTGCATACAAAAGGGGCCATTATACTCTATTATACAATGCCCCCCATTAATATTCCAAAACGTGCATGATGATTGGTCAGCGTGCAAGTTGTCAATCAGACTTATACTAATGGAAAAAGGTCCGGTCGCCCAGACTTTTTCCATTAGTATAAGTCTTTTTTTACAGCAATGGAGAACGCAAGATCTCCGTTGCTTTTTAGATAGTCTCGCTATATTAAAGGAGTTTAACATAGCGAGACAGCTTTAAAAAAAGTAACAAAGATCTTCCTTTCTCTGTTGCTTTTTTTAAAGCTGTCTCGCTATGTTAAACTTGTTTAACATAGCGAGACACTTTGTAAAAAGCAACGGAGATCTTGCTTTCTCTGTTGCTTACACCCACAGCTCTGATGTACTGTGTAAGCATATGAATGCGCAGTACATCAGAACTGCTGCAGAATACCAGACAGCTGCGGGAGGGCAGCACGGAGGCATTATACAATGCCATTATTTAAGAAAATTAAGTTTTTTTTTTCTTAAATAATATCATTGTATAATAGCAATAACCCATGCCTGGGTGTGGGTAATGCTGGATTGTCTTTGTTTGGCCACTCGGACTTCACCCTCATGAACAAACCACACCAACTGTGGGTAAATCCAGTATTACCCACACCCAGGCGTGGGTTATTGCTATAGTATTGGCTTGATGAGGGAGGTGTAGAGATGGAGGATAACTTCCTTCATTTAAACAAAAGTGCTGAAGTCCCTAATGGCTGAGGCCATCTATATGATAGAATTATAGGTGCACAGTTTAGGCTAAGTACGCAATGCCGAATTTTTTGGCATCTAGTTTTAGGTCATAGTTCAGGCACCACTTATTGATGTATGTTACTCCCTCCTGTAGAATTTGAAAGTTGGGTGGGGAGATAATGTCAGCCACAGGCATTGATAGCGGCTTTGGCACTAGAGAAATAAATACCAAAGAGAAGTTGTCCTAGAACTGATTCCTAGGGACACGATTGATGACAGTGTGCCTCACACATGGCATACGTTCTGTCATTTAACCAGTTTGTTATCCAGAGGGTAAAATATGGATTTATATTTAGCTTGATGCGCTTGTCAACAATGCCAGAATGTGTGATGGCATCAAAGACCTTGGCTAGGTCCAGGAAGACAGTTTAAATTGATCTGCCAGCATCTAATATATTAGTGATATGTTCAAAGAAACCCTCAAGGGTCAGGAAGCATTATTTGCTTTTAACAAACCCAAATGTGCTTGGATCCAGGGATAGTAGACTGTCTGTGTCCATCTTAATAAAATTAACCATATTATTAAACTGAGGCTCATGGTGAATGCAAATTAAGGTAAATAATACAGCTCTGTGATTCAGAAATGTTTACATTTTACAAGATATGATACATGACTGCCAGAGCTGCTGACCACAGTAAAAATCCTGAAGTTGTGGAAGACACAGAGAAGTCATCTAGGTGGTTGTCACCTCTGTAGTAGATAGGTATAAGCAAGAGGCTGTTATCACAGCTGGTAGCCTCAGAGTTGTGTTCCATTACTCACAGTATAACAGAGACATCCACCTGAGCTCAATTTTCCATGCCATCCATGACACGGAAATAGCTTCATAGGTTCATAGATGATTACTAGGCTAATGGCACAAGAGCCTTTACAAGTCTGGCTAATAGTACAAAGGATATGACAGTACTATATCTTATTTCCTCAGATATGGGACACAGTAATATCAGGGTAGTGAGTCTTTAGGTTTTAGAGCCCTGAGTCATTTTGCAGACTACCTCTCTCCATAAGGGACATTGGAAGTACCCCAGGAGTGCATTTATAGTTCCCCATCCAGTTATCCAAATTATGTTTGAAAAGAGTGAGAGACAGACTTTTTTTACCAGGATTTCAAGTTTATTCCATAGACGAAGTAGCCTTTGGGATACAAATCTGTCTCTTTAGCATTCTGTTAGAGTGGAACATGTAACCCTTGTATATTATTTCTTGTGAGTATGTAACATTTTCATCAGGGCTGGATCAGAAACTGCCTTGTAGGTCAGGCATAAGTCGCCTCTCAATAAATGATGTGAGACAGAGTAAAGAGTTAGGGTCTTTAGCTGGTTTACATAAGACGTGTCTTATGCTTTGCATTTTTTTTTAGTAAAAAACCTTTGGGGCCACTCAAGTTGGTGTAAGTGCCTGGATAGGTACATGCATAACAGAGCACTGTGCTTCATTATGAGCCTGATGAGGGCCTAGCACAATGGCACTGTGATTTCCTTTGATCTTGATGCCATGCCATTACTAATAAATTGAGCCACAAAGAAGGACTTCCTCACTATTTTAGCTACCTGGTGGTCAAAGTTTAGGTTACTATCTATCTGTGTTTGAAGGTCCCTCACCACTGGGATTACTTTTAGGGAATGCTGTCAATATTATAATTTGGAGGGATATCTGATTTACTGAAGGGTATGAGTATGCATTTTTTAGCACCAGTCATTTGTCATTTTTACGCCTCTATGTAGTCTGTCAACATCATTTGGGGATTCAGTGTTTGCTCCCAGTTTACAATCATCAGCAGAAATGGTAAACCAGAGGACTCCAATATTGACCTTCACTTCAGAGAAGTGTACACTAAACAGAAGGGGTGCCAACACTAAGCCCTGTGGGACATTGACAGTAACAGGTTTCTCACTGGAAGTGGAGTCAACTATCCGGACAACATATCTCCTATCAGTGAGCCAGTTTACTATTCATCTGATGATCTAGGGGTTTATGCCTAAAAAAGTAAGTTTATCTATGATGCTTGAGTGTGGGATTGTATCAAAAGCTTTGGCTCATTCTAGATAAGTGGTGGTGTGTACCGTTTTGCCCTCATCCATGGCGCTGGTGACTTTTATGAAGAAGTCCACCAGATTGAGCAGACAAGACCTCCTTTGACAAAGCCAAATCGGGTCTGTCAATTTTTAGGAGAGTTTGTATGTCTTTGTTGATTAGGTGTGTGATAATTCT
The DNA here is from genome assembly GCF_019279795.1 of Protopterus annectens. Taxonomy (NCBI): domain Eukaryota; kingdom Metazoa; phylum Chordata; order Ceratodontiformes; family Protopteridae; genus Protopterus; species Protopterus annectens. Next base: position 804,468,218 of record NC_056736.1, read on the forward strand.
CTACATGGTCTTGCAGATAAGACTGGTCAAGCTTATGTGTCTGTAGTTCCCTGGGTCAGTCAGTGGGCCCCCCCTTGTGCATAAAAAAGCAACTACGATGTACAATAAGTATAATTTCCTCCCCTTTTAAATGAGTAAACTTAATAGAAACATGCTGTGAGCAAGGTATTGTGGCTTGTAGCAATTCTCCAAAGTTGTGAGATTGCATTTGTGGACATGCTTTCACATGTGCATGTCATTCATACACTACGGTGGCTTGCAAATTCTGTAACTGCACTAAAGAATCATCTCTCTGCTTGCTGGCACTCTCATTGATGCAAGCAAATTTCGTAATTAGTTAGTAGTTGAGGTGTTAAATGCCTCCTGCTTAAATGATAATTAAATTTTGACCATATTACACAATTCAGCATCACTGCAGTGCTCCACATGTAAACACTTTAGGCCACACTTTTCAACTGTCCAGATCTTTGCAGAATGCCCAATTTTTTGCCTCGTATTTTTGGTATGTTCCTCATAAAGTTCATGGGTTTATGGCAAATCACTGAGGACTGAAGTCACTAAATAATGACATTTGTTTCAGTTCAGGCTTTATATCCTTCTAAAAATGCATGGTGATATAAAATCTTTTTTCCAAGCAACTTTTTTACGTTTATCGTGATGCACAGGTAAAGGGTGTGTCGCAAAGTCAAGCAGCACTTCTTTGCTACAGGAGAAACATCTCAATATTCATGGTATGTAGATGACTGCATAACAGCATGTAAACAGGTGACATCATACAAATATGCCATGTATTTGCTGGAGTACAGGAGCTTTGCTTGCATTATTTTGCAAAGAATAACAACAGCCTTAGCTGAGCAGCAAATTTTAATGAATTGTCTTACAATGTGTTCCTGAAATGTACAATGCCATCACTCTACTGATGTTGATGGGTCTACCAAGGTTTGGCATACACTCACTTCACAACTAGGAACCACTCTTGTATCGCTCCAGTCAGACTCAGATTATCACCTTTGCTCAAGGTAAATCACTTTAATAATTAATCCCGCATAAGAATTAAATACATTTCATTAAAAAATGGATTTAGCACTTTTGTCCTGGACAAAATAGGACTTCTTCAGAATTACAAATGCAGATTAACTCCCTCCTTTTATACAATTGTTTGACCATGATTATTTAAAACACCCTTCCTTAAACAGGCAGTCAGGTAATAATATTGATCAAACAGAACTCTAAAATATAACAATAAATATGCAATTCCTTGAAGGTGTTAAAATTATTTTTTATAAAAACATTGCATCTTTGGTTAAAGATGTAGAGAACTATAAAACATTTGAAAACATTAATGAGCATAGGATCTCAAATTTAATAACAATTGTAAGGAAATGTTTTCTTTATTCTCTGGAAACTGCAATGCATGAAGTCTAATCTGGCATTTCACTTCCTTGTCTTCTAACTTATTCTTTATGTCAACCCTCTTGGATTGCACCTGACTTGCTCTAATATGGCAAAATGGAAGATTTTAAACAAATTGCAAACTCTTGAGTGCTTAAATAAAGCATTATTTTCATTTTGTCTGCTAATTTGATGTGTGCTCATAAATTCTATTACAGAGACATCTCTCCATTTTGCCCACATAAAACATCAAGCACCTAGCACACTTAGCAAGATGCAATACACCTTTTGAATGGCAATTTCCTCTTTTAAATGACACATTGGAATTTAAAATAATTTTCTAAAGTTAAATGTTCATCCTCTAAAATAAATGGACATTGGGCGCAGGTTCCACACTTTACCATCCCAATGCTTTATATAAGAATGGACCACATCAGATCTGTCCTTTAAGTTAGGTCCTGTTTTGGAGACAAAAATAGGGTCTATCCCTAAAATTGATGGACCTGAGGGTTACCCTTTAAAATATTTCAATTTTTCTTTACTATATTTTTAATGTCAAGAGTGTATGGTCCATATTGAGTAACCAAGGCTCTGTCAAATTTGCTGTTGCCTTGTTCCTTAACTTTGTATGGTAGTCCTACTCCTAAGAGAGGTTTACATTTAACTTCCCATTGAGCTTGGATATAAGTTTGTGTGTCTTCAGCTGGGTCAAGGAGGTAACTATGGGCTAAAAACATGTTAGCCACTGATGATAATTCCTTAATTACAACTTTATAATGGGAGGTTATCCTGGTAGCCCTTATGCTCTGACCTGTGAGTATACTTTTTCTGACTGAAGGGATGCCAGTTGGAAAAATCCAAATAAGAATTGCTAAAAGTTGGTTTCCTGTAGACTGTTGATTTAAAACCATTTGAAAGTGTGTGATATACAGGTATTAAAGTAATGTATGCCTTTTCTGTCAACGTTATGTGCAAAATTTAAAAATGAAGACGTTTTATTAAGGAAATTTATAAAATCGTTAATTTTATTTCTGGTCTCTTCCAAAGAATAAAAATATCATCTAAAAAACACATATATAGTTTAATATATTTATAAAAAATCACTACCAAACACAAAATTGGATTACCGGTCCAGTAAGACTAAGTTGACATATATAAGAGCACAAGAGGCTCCCTTCGCCACACCTTTAGTTTGTTTGAAAAATTCCCCTTTGAAAAAAATTTAGTTAAATCAAACACTGGGGTCATCAATTCATTAATAAGACTTATCTTGTCATTAGATAAAACAGTGCACTTGGTTAAACTATTAAAAATTTTATAAACCTTCTTCTTTGGTAAGTAAAGTGAAAAGGTTTATGACATCTATAGTTAAATTGTAATACCATCTAACCATAGCCAATATTTTAATCTCCCCAGAAAATCCCAGAAGTCAATAACAAGATGGTCTGCCTTTCCATAGATGGGTTTTCACTAATTATCTACCAAAACACCAATATGATATGTTTTGGGCCCCTCACCTGAAATTATAGGTCTAAAAGGCAGTTTGTTAAGGGTCTTATGAATTTTGGGTATACCAAATATGGTAGCCACAAGGCATTTATTTTTGACCTTCAAAAAGTTATAGGTATCAATGGAGATTCTCCAGTCTAATAAGTAGTCTTTTAAATAGTAATCAATTCTTTGATGACTTATGTTAATCTCATTGACAGTAGCACTAGTGTACATTTCTCTGTCATTTAATAAATCCAAGACTGCCACTCAATTCACAACTAGGACATTTTCAATAACTTTTATTTAGACAAAGACACCATATGTGAGTTAATAGGCATGTGCTGTCTACAAAAGAAATTAAGGAGGATGTACAGATGACTTAATCCAGAGGATTTCTATAGCATTAACCATCATTGTTTGGACACTTCTCCATGTCTGATAGGAGAAATATTTGGGATTTTTCAGATATTGTCTGGAAGGATCCCATACAAGACCCTTGATGTGATGCTGCAGCATGTAGATGAACATATTTGTTTTTTACAGACAGCAGGAGACAGAAACACTACCCTGTAGGCATTTTTTGACATAAGCCTTTTCCTGAGATCTTTGGGACCACTGATTGCTCTTATATTGATATCAAGGCCCAATCTGCTGCACCTGGCATTCAGTATGTTAACTGCAAGAATTTATTTTCCATCATTTACTAGATGGTGTGCAGTGCACAGGGTATCTTATACAATGTGCATGTGTGCCACCCAGCAGTGGCCATAATTCCCATAGCTGGCACATTAAATTTCTACCACCTTTGCATACAGGGTGACTTCACCAAGTTCATCTGTGGATAAGTACATACATTGCCAGCTTTATAAGCCAGACAGCACTATGCATTCATGGGCATTACGTAATGTGAGTTTGGACTCCTGAAGGCAGGCGTTCACTGTTTGGATACATCTGGTTGTCCACAGCAGTATGCACCTGATACCTGCAGGATGTCATTCTTGTTGCATAATATGCTGTAAAATACACTAGCACAAAAAGCAGCTACAACTTGGGAACATTACAGTAATGCTAGTCAGATCTGTTGCAGCAGTAGATGAGTTAGGTACAGAATCATTATGAAACTGGCTGCAGTGTAAGGCAGATGTGGATGCAATGCATTACAACATCAGCAAAGAAGTAGTGCCTGATCCCCTACAATGGCCAAGACAGGGACACCACAGAATAAATCTGATGTATGCATTAACAGACACAGGCTGTTTAGTATAGTGTACAAACTGGCCATGGCTCCCTGTTATAATTCTGAGACCTGTAAATACAAGTCCTGGAATTTCAAATAAGAAAGAAAAAGAGAGAACAGTGAATGCTAACTTGTTAACAGTTGTCATTCTGTTCTTTAAAGTTATTTTTTTTTTTACAACAGACAATCCCCACTGCACCCATATATCCCTTCTATTTACTGTGAGATTACCATAACTTGAAGAAAAAGGAATACTCTGAGAAAAAGCAGTCTTGGACTTAATACATGTAAGTTCCCATTTTCCTACATTCAGTCTCTAGTCTGGGTCTGGCAGATATAACATTTAGAATTTGAAATTGTTACTAAATAGCCACTCTGTGCATTGGGCTTTGCCTTAATCACACAGGCCAGATGGAGGTAAGGACACAGTCATTATTCTTTGCACAGCTGGGGGTGGGGTACAATGACAGGTGACATGAATGCTATCTTATATGTAAGTGTCACGGAAATAGATGCATAAGCCTGAGAAGCAAGTAGCAGGTTTGGGGGGGGTGAGGTGGTCAAGGGATATATCCTCAAGTACTGGGATAGAGCTTCCATGCTGTGAATGGTGCTTCTAGGAGTATCATGTGACCCAACACTGTCAGGACCAGATGCTTTCTGCATAAGAGACTGTGTGTAGAGCTTTAAAGCATGTATGGGCATTCCTTTGTTACTCCCCATGTTGGGTGTCAAAATACAGATGACATCAATGACTCTGAAGATGGTCTTAGATTGTTATGATACTCTAAATTCAAGCAGGGGATTCTGATAATGTATATATTTTTATTTTTATTTAATTTTGTTTTCAAACTGTGTAGCACACTGATCTCATTGGACATATTTCAGTCTTAGCCGAGGGGAAAATACAATAGATACATGACATGGAATAGCAGGGAAATAATATGACCAGACTACTGGAGGCATCCCATTGGTGATATCTGATAAGCATCTCTGACAACTACTATGAAATTGGCCAGAGTCAGGGGTAGGCACTGCCATGATCAGAGGTGACAGTGGTGAAGTCTCCAGAATAGATTGTGTGCCATCTGCGTAAGCCTGCTCTGTGACCAGCTGGCATGGCAGTGATGACCAGCAAACATCTCTTTCCCAGATTGCAGGTGCATGTACTTTGGAGGCAGTACAGCTGATGCATGCCATACACAATCAAGACTTCAGCATAGCCTGGGAGGAGTTCACACTGACATGATATCTAGCACTAAAGAAAGGTGATGCCAGAGGTTAATCCTCTCACTCAGCATTACCTTATATGCTGGGTGTGTGAGCACTCTATCCAAAGTTAGTACTGCTGACAGTGCCATTGTGTCATCTGTGCAGTGGTCACTTAGGCATTGTCATTACCACAGGTAACCTTTCAAACTCAGGCATATGCTACCCTGTTTTACTGGACCTGCCATCAGTGGAACCTGTGAAAGAATAAATATAACATATCTGCACCACAGACAGAACATATTCCTAACTCTCACTAACCCATGGCATACAGACTGGCAGAGTGCACTTATGTCACTAGAATAAGGAAACATTCTTATCTTGTTGTGCAGGTTTTTGCAGTTGTAGCCCCAATGTACTTGGAGAAAATATATGTATAGGTGTTCTGTAGAAAGCTCCCTTCTCATATGTGGTTCGGTGTACAACTGGAAATGCACATGCTATTGTTAACCCAGTGCCTCTCCTACAGACACTTGGACAGTCACCACTAGGTTAGCACCCACATCCAAGCTATCATTGGGTATAAGAGTGCACTTAGACGCCATAGACAAAGCTACCTGAATCTCTTTCATCTCTGTGAGCCACTTCTGTATTAGAGGTTCACCTACTGTTGTAGATATGTCCCTGGCTTTGTCTTATGACTTACCCTTGGCTTGAAGGATCATATTGGTGATCTGCAGTACTCCTGTTCTAATAGCCACCCACAGCACTGAGTTCAGATACCATTACCTGCCATTCCTGGTCTAAGAAATCCTTGTAATTTAGTTATTTATTTATTTTTTTTAAATGTGCATGCCATGTGTACATAAGACCTGTAACTACATCTCCATCTGTAGGATCATGAGCTTTTTCAGCCATTGCCATTCAAACAGACATTTGACAGGATATGTACATGTATTGATTGCACATTTTTTTCAAGAGTGTGTATGTGCATGACTGTTCTCACCTGACCACTGTTTCTCAGCACTGGTTCTGTCCATAAATTTGGTGATAACAAATTATGCTACAACCAGTCACACCCTGGCCCATACTGACAGCATCATCTGGCATGTTACTACTGCCCACATTCATGCAGTGTTGTGTAGACAGCCAGAAGTTCCATGCACATCCTGTGTTTCTCACTCTCTTCACATGGCCATGCCTTTATTATACAGAGGGGTGACTGTCTCATCAGTAGCATATCTTGCAGCTTGGGTGCATATGTCACAATGTGCCCCCTAATGCACACTTATGTATCATGTGTTTGTGTTGCATTCTATTTACTGATGTCCCTCCTCATTTTTGCATTAATGTATCATGCCTATATGCTATACATTCTGTTATTGTGTTCCCTACCCAGTTCTTCTTTAGTCTGCCATGCACTTTTACTATATTAGCTCACTTAATCTACTGTATACTATCTGCCCCTGTCTCTAGCATGAACCATATGTGGTCAGAACAGAACATAGATACATTACCAAATGTTTTATATTTTTCACTATGCATATATTACAGCACAAAATCCTTTCCACTGAATTCCTACTCCTGACTATCTCATCTCATCTCATCTAGTCTTAAGCAATGCAGTGAATGTGCTTCAGGCCTTGTAGCATACTGAGTAGGCTAATAATGCAGCTTAGCACTATTATCACTGAATTACTGCCTGCTATTATGTACTGGACTATCATGCACAAGAAGGGTTACCATGTTCATCCATGCCTTTTCACAAGCTAATGGGATGTGTACACAATGTGGTCATTCACGGAGACTGTGAAGTCCACAGTGCAGTCATTCTGTGCTACTGGCCCTTTTGCAAATCCAACACTGCCACTGGATGATGAACATCATGTTGTGTACATAGCATGTGGCCTTATGCATAAAGCTACCATCTTGGACTACATTAAGACCTATACAGCATACATGAGATATTCAGGCACTTGGATCAGCAGGGATCCTGATGGATGTAATTAGTAAACCAAGGCCCTTTGTGATTGCTGAAAAGGGACTATCAGGAAAACCTGATGGGCCATTATTTATTTTATTTTATTTTATTTTATTTTGACATTTGTTAGCCGGAAAAAGTCCAAATGGGTAGATGCCCTTTTTCAGCGGAGGCCCAAGGAGGAAAGCTCCAAACTATGAAGTAATTATGAGAACGAAGACAACTAAAGCTGAGTTATTAAATGTGAAATTTGTGTAAAAGTACAAATAATGGCAAGAAATAAACATTGTATATGGAAGCAAAAGATATATAAGCAAAATAATTATACAGGCAGATATACTGCTTTAGTTAGAAGATAAGGCAAAGGAGTAAGGCAGAAAGTGGGAAAGAGTAGAAGGTAAGGAGTGAAGGAGGACTATAGAACAGGGTAAGAGGTGAGAGATGGAAGAAAGAAAGATGACAATGGAAGGTTAGGGAGGATTAAGGTAGGAGCAGAGCCATGAGTTCAAGAGGCTTTCTTTTAATGCTTTCTTAAAATTGAGATTGTTTGGTATGGTTCTGATGTTTAAAGGAATTTTGTTCCAGGCCAAGGCTACTGTATAGCTGTAAAGGCCATTGCCTATTGTTCTGTTAGCCTTGTAGATTTCCAACACAAGCTGGTCAGATCTCCAGAGAGAGCGGCTGGGAATGCAGTAAGTGATGAGAGATGAGATGGCTGGGCAGGAAGTAGGTTTGTTAATGATGGAGTGAGTAAGAAGTAGTTTAGAGAGGAGGAGATGGCGAGGCAACCCAAGCCAGTTTAAGTGTTTTTAGAGAGAAGCAGTGGTGTGAGTGGTAGGGTTGATTTGTGGCAGATCTTGCAATTTTCTTGTAGCAGAGCTCCTATTTTGTTTTTAGGGTGGATTGTAAGTTGGTTAAGATAGGGGAGGCATAGAATAGATTGGGAAGGAGATAGGCATTAGCAAGGGACCATCTAGAGTTACTGGTAAGGAATTTTTTATTCTGCAAATCATACCAAGCTTTTGGTGGGCTTTTATATAGTTTTGAATATGTAGATTGAACCTGAGTTCATCAACAATAATTACATCCAGGAGTTTGGTATAAGTCATAACTTCTATTGAGGTGGTATCAAGAGATGTAATAGTGAAGGATGATTTCACGTGGGAGATTGATTTGGGGAGAAATACAAGTTTTGTTTTTTTAGGGTTAAGCATGAGGTGATTATCAGTTACCATCTTTCAATGGAGTTAAAAGATTCTTTGGTTATAGTTTGTAGGTGTAGAGGTTTGCTTGATGAGCAGATGATAGTGGAGTCACCAGCGTATTGTATAAGTGAGGACCGGGAGCTGGATGAGTGTAGACAGTTGGTGAAGATATTAAATAATATTGTTCCAAGAATGGAGCCTCGTGATACTCCAGTTTTGACAGGGAGGAAGTGTGAGAAGTAAGGTAGCTAGAAAACCAATTAATAGTGGATTTAGAGAAACCAAGAGCAGACAATGCAGAAAATGTGATATATTTTGCCAAATGTGTTTGCTGTATATGTTTCTATGTTGGCAAAACCAACAAAAAATTAAAGTAGAGAATAAGTGCACATTGTTCTTACATTCATAGAAATGTTCCTACTAATGCTTTAGCTAAACATGAGGGATTGCTAGGCTTAGAGCATAGATTTCAATTTATGATCTTGGAAGTGGTGACTAAAAATAAAAATGGGGGAGATTTGATGAATAAAGCAGAATTGGCCGAGTATAAATGGATGCATTTTTTCAGGCCAGACCACCCACCTAGGTTAAACAGCAGTATTAGTATAAAGCCTATTCTAAGAGAAAAACATGATTTGATATAAATATATACCTTTATATAAAAATTTTAAGAGTTTGTATTATGGCTATGTGCATGTGTGTATATGTATGATTTTATATATATATATATATATATATATATATATATATATATATATATATATATATATATATATATAGATATATAGGTATAACTTTTTTATTTTTATTTTTATTTATACTGGGGCACATTAAGATACTACGTGTTATTAACATTGTTCTCTGTTGATTGTCTGTGTCTCTATATATGTGAAGTGTGATTACTTCTTTTTATCAAACACTGAGGAAGAGTTTTACTCAAAAGCTTTGTTGTTGGTGTATACTGCTTCTACTGTGATTTTATTAAATCAAGGTTTATTGAACGGTGAACTTGTTGATGTTTTCCAGTGAAACTTTGTTTTTTGCTTGAAGTCCTTCAGCTGTTTGGGATAACTGTTTGCCTCATATTGTATAAGTGAGGACCGGGAGCAGGATGAGTAAAGATGGTGAAAATGTTAAATAATGTAGGTCCAAGAATGGAGTCTTATGATAAGTGTGAGAAGTAAGGTAGCTAGAGAATCAATTAAGAGTGGATTTAGAGAAACCAAGAGTAGACAGTTTGGAGAGGATCTTGGGGTGATAGACTGCTTTGAAAGTTTTGGAGAGGTCCAAAAATAGTCAGGATACCAGGTTATTATTTTCCCTGGCTTTAATGAAAGTATGGGAATAAGAGATTAGGGCAGTGGTTGTGCTATGGTTAGGATGAACCATGTTGGGTTAGAGAGACTAGATTCTCTTTTAGAACAGGTTCTAGAAGTTGCTTAGGTATGCAGTTTTCAAGTACTTTTGAGAGATGGGATAAAATACCTATAGGTCTGTAGTTTGATAGTTCAGTGGCGTGCCCTCCTTTGTGTACTAGAATAGTAAAAAGATGTTTCTGGATAGTAGGGACTATAGATTCTTGGAAAGATCTGTTTTTAAGGATGGAGATTGGGTAGGCTATTGAAATAGCTCCAATTTTAAGGAAGACTGGTTGTAGTTTGTCTGCTGAGGGAGAACAAGGCTTTAGTCTGGTTAGTAAAGATTTAATATATGTGGTGGGGACAGGTTTAAGACGAAAAAATAGGTAAGTTATCGGAGGGTGAGAGGGTAAGCATAGGGTTGAGAGTGTGAGCATTCTGGGTAAGACTGGCTATGGAAAGTAAGAGTTGAAGTTGGTGTCAATTTCAAAGGGAGAATTATTTGGGCATGGGTTTGGTATAATTGGTGGAACCAGGGTTAAGAATCTTGTTGATGGCATTCCAAAATATATTGTCATCGTTGATTTGCTTTTTGGTGATGTTTCTAAGTTGTCTATAGGTTTTTCAGGTGATCAGGAGATTAGAATTTTAACCATTTTTTCCATGCAATATCCCTTCTGTGCATTAGGGCAGGGGTGGAATGAGTAAGCTAAGGTGCATGGTGAGATTTCACACTAATTTTCTTTAGGGGAGCTATGGAATTGAAAACATCTAGGAAAATCTGGTTAAATTTCAGAACAGCATCATCAATTAGTAGGTTATGAAGGAAGGACCGATTTATGGAGGTGAGTGTATTGTTAAATACATCAGAGTTAAAGTTGGTGAGATTGCTGCACTCTTTCTATTTGTGTTGCCTAATATGATGAAGAGATCGCCTTTGAACACAGGTTGGGAGGTGGTCACTGATTGAATCGAGAGTGGTAAAAGTTAGGGTTGAACACTAGAATCCCATTAAGGATGGAACTATTAAAAGTGGTTTTGTTGTAGCAGGTAAAGGTGGAAATTGGTTGAGGAAAGCCATAAAGATTAATGCTTGAGTTAGGGGAGTGTGTGTTCAAGGTTTGCTAGTCTGTATAGACATCTTATAGACTTATTGTTTCATTTAAAATATGGTTGGAGAGCAGGAGAGAACATTTTCCAGGATGGGTATATTATTCCTTGGAGGGATATGATGAGTCATTGTGTAAGGGTGATGCCTGGTACTAGATGACCAGGATATTGAGTGATTTGACTTCCATCTCTCTCTCTCTTTTCTTCACTCTCAGTCCCTCTCAGTTGGGCAGTGAAAGGATCACTATAATGTACTGTAGTGGACCTAACCCAACCTGTTATGCCAATGGGAGGCAGAGATGAGAGACAGAATGCCAAACTTTTTACACTAAGAACAGTATATATGTTTTGTCATTTTTCGGATTTCTGTGTATTGTCTTATTAATTTCCTTGTCATCTACTGACTGGGTCACATGTAACTGAATAGTCTATCATTTGTTTTATGATGTTCAAGGAGGATGAAACAATAAGGCCTTTCTGAAAAGGTTTGAAAGACCACCCAGGTGGCAGGGTATACATTCTATGCCCACTTCTGTAATGGGTACCTGAAATTTTGCTTGTATCAGATATTTGTCCTATGGTATTATACTTATTCTATTTCTGTTTTGTCTCCTCCTTCTACAGATTCAACTGTGGTGCAGGTTGTAGAACAGAAGTGGACACCTGGCTCTGATCCACCAAGTGTGACTGGTGCTGATTCACTATGACCTCTTCTCAGCAGGAAGATCTTTGTCATCATCCTGAAGGTGACCTGAAGCTCTTGCACTTGACCTTGATTTCCACATTTTAGGAGGCGAAATACCCTTCCCTTTTGAAAATGTCTGGAGGTTTTCCCCTTGGTCATCAGGTGTTATCTGTGGAGGCTGATTACCTCTGAGATGTCAATTACCTCTATTACTAATGTCATGGGTAGGCTCTGCCCTCCAGCAGCCTAAAAGTCAAAGTCAGCTGATCATGGCACTGTATCAGTCAGACCAAGAAATGCTCTGTGATCCCAGTGTAGAAGTGCAGCTGCCAGAGCATCTCTCAGGTTCATAGGTTCATAGGTTGGTACTAGGCTATCAGCCCTAGGGCATATACAAGCCTAGCCATAACAATTCTCTGGCTATTTCTTACCACAATATTTACTTCCCTGGACCCATGTCTACTGGAGGGATAGGTTCCTGATCCAGAGACTCTCCAGACTCTGGAATAGACTGTCCATACATGTCAAGCTGAGCGCCTCTTTGGCCCTCTTCAAAAGGAACCTTGATGATTGGATGGGAGATAGGGGATCATGTCTGTCGCCCTGCTATTTACCTATGAACCTATGAACCTTCTGTATGTCTGCTCATCCCACAACTGCTATTCCTTGTTTTTGCCCATGTTATTCCTTTTTTTTTCTCTGTCTACATTTTATGATGTTTACCCAGGGGCAGCTTGTGGTACTGGCTAGGCTGTAGCCCCCCAACTTTCTCAGAGAAAAAAAGAAAATTTTAATTAGTAATTTTTGCACATTATTAGCAGTTTGAACTACAAATGAGTATGCAAAGCTAAAATTAGAGGCTATGGAGAACTCAGAGCAGTGAGCATGTGTGTTCGAGTTCCTGAATAAAAAAAAAAAAAAAAAAATGAAAGAAAGACAAAAAAACTGTCTTTCTGTTTTTAAAACAGTCCAGGCTGGGAAGACTGCAGGCATCAACGAAGATGCCCAGAAGTCATTATGGTTTTAACCTCAGGACATAGGAAGCCGACAGGACTGTTAAGACCTGTCATCTAATCTGAGTATGTGATTATTTTCTGGCAGGGTTGACGTGAAACTTGTTAAATGGTGCAATAGAAGATTATAATTTTTTTTCTGACATCCTGGGCCTGGAGGCTACAGGGTCAACCAGATAGTGGAAGGCAGAATCTGCGGTGAGCTGGCTGTTTTTGGGTCTGTTTGTGATGTTTTTCTAACAATATTCTGTCATGGTCAACCAGATCCTAGTAGGTGGTCTATGTGTTTTGGGGGCTGTTGATGACTTTCTGTTTTTTTTTTTCGTTTTTGTTTTTAATATAATACATTGGCAGGGTTAATCCAATACTCGGGAGACAATATGGTTTGGGGACTGTTGATGAATTTCTTTTTTTAATATAATACACTGACAGGGTAAACCAGATACTAGTGGTCTGTGTATCTGGGGGGCTGTTGAAGACTTTCTTTTTTTAATATAATATCCTGGCAGAATTAACTTGATACTAGGGAGGCAATGTGTTTTGGAGACTGTTGATGACTTTCTTTTTTTTTTTAAGTAATACTGTGACAGGTTCAAACAATTACTAGTGGTCTGTGTGTTTTGTGGGCTGTTGATGACTTGCTTTTTTTTTTTTTTTTTTTTTTAATATAATATCCTGGCAGGACACGGAGAGATACCATGTTTGCAGTGTGTTCTGGGGGGGCATTTGTGGAAGACATCTGCTTTTTTTAACTTAATATCTTTTTATCCGGGGTTGATAAAGATACATTAGCACTGTTTGTCAATGTTTTGTTCTCGAGACAAACTCTACTCTTGCGTGAGTAAAGTATGTATGGGTGAACTGAAGTAAGATAACGTCCAAAGCCTTGGCTATGTGATGTGAAAGAAATATAGTAATGTAACCATGGTCTTTTATTTTAATTATTTTAAATCTTGTAGGCTCAAAGCAGATTCTCTGGGTAGGTAACTGGGATGTAAACAATGCCTATGTGTGAATGGAATGACTGCAGTTCTGGCTTGTTTTGCAAGAGTAATGTGGATATGAATGAATTAAGATCAACCACAGGCTCTGAACTTTGAGTATTGTTTATGTGAAAAAAAAGAATACTTACCTTAATGATAGTGTCATCTTTTTTTTTGTTTGTTGTTTTTGTTTTCAACCTCGCAAGATCAGATCCGATACTGTGGGTGGGGTAGGCAGTGGAGATTGGGGCTATGTGTGAAAGAAACAACTGGCCCTAATGTTTACTGTTGTAATTCCAGCTTTGCAAAACTGTAGTACTTTTCTGTCTGTACTTTAAGATGAATGTAAAATAATTTACAAGTTTATGAGTAATTTTTAATGTATATTTCATATCTGTCCAAGTATATACTGAATGTCTGTTTAAAAATGTGTCTAATATGTTGGAGCATTTCTTCCTAGACATATGCTGAAAACTTTTTTTTTTTTTTTTTTTCCCCCGACTAAAGCTGGTTGAAAAAATCTGGGTAAACAAAGCAAAATAAATAAAATGAAATGTGTATTTGGCTGGCACACACAAGCTGTGACTAATGTTTCTGTCAACAAAACAAAAGTAATGCAAGTATGTAACCCAACTGTTACTATTATTATTTCTACTTTAATCCTGCCAGGGTAAGAATCGCCTACTTTAGTTAAGTAATGGAGGCGTTTGTGAATGAAATAAGTTTGCTGGCCTTGCTGTTTACTGTTGTACTTGTGGCTTTGCAAGATTAATGTGCATTTGGGTAAAGTCAGCTTTCGTACGAGCCTGTGACTACTGTTTCTGTGCAAAAGAGTAAATTAATGCAATCATTGCTTTTTTGTTTTAGTCCTGGCAGGGTCAAAGCAGATATTTTTAGTTGGCAATTGATATGGTGGCTGTTTGTGGATGAAATATTTGGCACTGTAACTTTGATATAATAATTCTGGCTTTGCAGGACTAATGTGTATTTGAGTGAAACAAGACAGAATGCAAACTTTCACTATTTGCATCCATCAGTTCAATACAGTAATGAAAACATTATTACTAAGGTTGGTGAGGTCAAACCACCTACTTTAGGTAGGTGACAAGTATGTGGGAGCTGTTTGTAAATGAAATGAGTGGTCTTACTATTTACTGTTGAAATTCTGCCGTTGCAAGTCTACTGTGCATTTGAATGAAGTGAGTACAAGCAATGACCTTTGGTTAATGTTTATGTGAAAAAATACAGTAATGTAACTGTGGTCTTTTATTTTCATTATTTTAAACATTGTAGGCTCATAGGTTCAAAGGTGTGTACTAGGATAATGGCCCTGGAGCCTTTACAAGCTTAGCCAATAGGATTACCCTTGCATCATGACACCCAACCTTTGTTCCCAGTGTCTCTGTTGAGTAGAACCACTGGAGTGATCCCCGGGGTGAAGTTTCTATTTCCCATCCACTCATCAAAATTTCTCTATGGGTAGGAAGTTGGGATGGGGGCAATGCCTATGTGTGAATGGAGTGAGTACAAGTGCTGACCTTTGGCTAATGTTTATGTGAAAGCAATACAGTAATGTAACTACTGTCTTTTTTTTAACTTTCTAGGTTCAAACCAAATACTTTGGGTAGGCAATTAGGATAGAGGGCTATATCAGTGCTAGAATTAAATGACTGGCCCTGCTCTTTACTGTTGTAATTCTGGCTTTTATAAGACTAATGTGTATGGGGTAGGGGTAAGCATACAGGATGTGGCTTCTATTTCTGTGCAGCAAAAAATAAACTAACATCTCATTAACTGAAATGTGCTTTAGTCTAGTACTGGTTGGGAGAATATTCAGCATGTGCAATAGTGACTGAGCACTTATTTTATGCTAATTGGTAAGCATGGGCAGGGTTGATCTCTCTGTAACATAGCCCACCCCTTTCTGGATGAACCCCAGCCCTTTCTAGTTGGCCCCACCCATTCAGCTGTCTCTTGCAACCCCCTTTGATTTGAAGTCAGCAGCCAGCACTGTGTTTGTCTGCAGTAATTCCTTCCCATTTCTCTCTTGTCTTCCCAAACAAGCTCCTGGTTACCTTCCTTATATTAAAAAACTTAAAAGAGCACCTTTTACACAAATAAAATATGCCCTTTATTTCCCTCTCCTTGCTTTTCTTAAGGTTACTTTGTGTGCCTTCTTCTCCATACTCTTTCTACTTTTCTATCCTTTGTATCAAAGCATTTCCTTCTGAATTATATGAAGAACTCAGTTGGCCCTTTGCTGTGCTCATAGGTTCATAGGTAGGTACTAGGCTATCGTCCCTAGGGCCTATACAAGCCTAGCCAAAAAGGTACCCTGGCTTTCGCCACCCAAGAAAATTATTTTCCTGTGCCCCTGTTGAGCAGAGCCACAGAGGTGATCCCTGGGGTGAATTTCGTATTTCCCATCCAATCATCAAGATTTTTCTTGAAGAGTGTAATGAGGAGCTTTGTTTGATATAGATAGGTAGTTTGTTCCAAAGTATGGGAAGTCTCTGGGACAGGAATCTATCCCTCTAGCATGATCTGTTTATTGTGGTGACAAGGTTTAGGTCCCTAGAAAGTGCAGCTCAGAGGGATTGGGATTTCTTTAAGTAGAGCATGTCCAACAGCTCTAGGTATAACATAGCTTTGTATGTTAGGCAGAGATCGCCTCTAAGTAGGCGATATGCAACAGAGTAAAACTGGAGTTTTTTGAGACAGTCTACATAGGGCATCTGTTTGAGGCCAGTAATCCTCTTTGTGAGGTATTTCTGCAGCCTTTCCAGTTGTTGTAGATGTCTTGTGAGGTACATACCAAAAGGGGTGTTGTACTCTATAATGGGTCTAAAGAGTGACTAGTATTGGGGAACAATGACCTCTTTTTTCCTGGATGAGAAACCTTTTGTGATGAGGTGTGCCATGTAGAAGGATTTCCTGACTACTGTCGTGGTGTGATTATCAAAGGAGAGACTACTGTCCACCTGTGTCCCAAGGTCTCTTATCACACTTTCAGTATTAAGTAGACTACTACCTATGTGGTAGCTCATGGGTGCAGAATTTTTACCAAAGGGGATGACAATGCACTTTTTGGCATTGAGCTTGAGGCCATGGCTTTGACACCAGGAATCTGTCGCAGTAAGGCCCTATTGTAGGATGTCCACATCATTAGGAGTTTCAATTATGACTCCTAGTTTGCAGTCATCTGTGAACTTTGTTAGCCAAAGACCTTCTGTGTTAACCTGTACTTCAGAAAAGTAGATACCAAACAGGAGAGGACTCATGACTGAACCCTGTGGTACTCCACTTGTCACTGGTCTGAAGTCGGATTTGGAGTCTACTACTTTCACAGTGTGGGTTCTGTCAGTGAGCTAGTTGGCAACCCATCTTGTGACATAGGGATTTATACCTAGTTTAGTGAGTTTATCTATAATTCAAGAGTGGGGAATAGTGTCAAAAGCCTTGGCAAGATCTAGATAGGCTGTGTGAACCACCTTAGCCTCGTCTATGGCTTTGTTGACTACTTCAATGAAGTCTATCAGGTTTAGGAGACATGATCTGCCTTTTACAAACCCAAGCTGGGTGGGGTCCAGAGTTTGGAGATTACCAATGTCTTTTTTTATAAGTTCTATGATGATACATTCCATGGCCTTGCAGACAAGGCTCGTTAGGCTAATGGGGAGGTAGTTCTTGGGGTCTGTGGTGGCTTCCCTTTTGTGGAGTGGGATAACCGTCGCTGTGCAGCATTCAGTGGGCACAACACCTGAGGTAAGGCTATGACTAAACATGGTGCTTAGGTGGGGTGCCAGTTCATTCTGTAGTTCATGTAGAACACAGTCTGGGATGTTATCAGGTCCCATGGATACTGTGTTCTTGGCTTTGGATAGTGTGGTTTTTACCTGTGCAGCCGTGATTACAGGAACTTTGCATTCTTCCGGTATAGAGATGAGCCCTTTAGGGGGTGAGAGGGGGCTAAAGTTAGCACTGAACCTATCTGCCAGGATGTTGGCAATATCAGTTGGTTCTTTATATTTAGTGCCATTGTGCTGTAACACAGAGCAGATTGGAGTGTTGCCATTGAGGTTTTTGACATAGCTATAGAATGATTTGTGGTTGCCTTTACAATTAGTGGCAATTTTGTTTTCATAACTAGCTTTGGAGGATTTTATGAGGGATCTCAGCTTCTTACTGAGGCTGACCAGGGAGTTCCTCCAATCATGGGATTTTACTCTTTTTTGCAACAGTTTCTTTCTTCTGTTGTAGAGTTTGTTTATGGCAGGGGACCACCAGATTAGCTTTCTTTTTTTGGAGGATAGCATCTTGGTTCTGTTACGTTATGGCCTGCTAAAGTTGCTGCTGTGAGGTGCTTAATAACATGTGAGAATGAGCATAGCTTCAGTGACATAACCTTAATGTTGTTGTTGTGGGACCACTCATAGAATGGCCACTTTACTATAATGAAGTAGCATGACTGCTCCCTTTAATGTGGCTCCTCTCATTTATAATGCCATCCATTTCCCAGATAGAATATTCTAGTCCTAAAACACACCTAAACAACATTAGGAGCATCACACTACAACATTATTGACAATAGGTGCTCTGTCCCACCATTGCAAATGTTTCTGAATAACCCCATAATATGACCACAAACAACAAAGCTCTTTACTCGTTTCATTTTTTTGCTTACCATTGTGAATTCATTTTTACAAATGTTTGGATAAAAACATGATTTTCCTTTCCTTGGGTCCTTATTCCAGATTGAGAATGTCTGCATTTCATCTTTCTGCTTTCATAAACACATGCTGAGCAACATGGCATAGACAAGATTTTCCTGAGGCAGATTTTAAATCATAAAAAAAAAATAGAGTCTATCTTTGAAATTAAAAGGAAAAAAAAAGATTTACTTGTGGGACAAACGTTGACAAGCTTTAGTTCTGCACACATTGTAATAATTTCTAATGCTGAAAAAACAAACGGTAACTGGTAATGGACTACCTGAATGACTGACTGATTCATGGGCTGACTAATGACTAAGACGTAAAGTGGCTTACAGACTGGCTAAAAAATAATTTCTGCCACGCTCCACTGTACACTAAATGTCTGAGTATAAACTTGTACATTTTTACCTAATTACTTAACTTGCTCAGAGTTATGCAGTTTCTAGATGGAGAACATAAAATCAGACTCAGATTGTTTGCTGTATCTAATTTATTATTCTCATTACTTTATTCTCTACACTCGAGACAGACACATTATCTGCAAGCGCTGCTTGTAATAAACAGTGTGGTGGTCCCAGATTTAAGTATTTCAATGAAAGTTTCTAAAATGAGTTCCATTGATATGAACAGCCACTTCATTATGGAGTGTAAAGTAGCCATTTACAGCTAAGGAGTCTTTACAAAATGGTGAAATGAAATGTCACCAGTCTGCACAATATAATACACTTCCAGTGGCACTTGCATTTGCATTTGAATATTAAGAGATTTCAGTGAAGTGTACTGTGCAGCTGTCTACAGTAGTTTATTTCAGGAATTTCTTTATAAGTTCATTACAAAACATGAACATACTCTGATGCTAGTTTGAAATGTGAAAGGATTTCTGTGAGTAATGTTTGTTATTACAGCAGCTGATACCTCCCCCATCACCAATACACTTCGCATTCACATTGTGATTGTCCATTATCGTGCATTTAGAAAGAAGTTGGAAGAAAGAATACTTTTTTTCACTTAACTCTATTATATTTTTAACTTTTTTCTAATTTCATATACATGTGAAATACTGTTTTCTGAGGAAAACATTGTTGATAAACAATAAAAAATATAGGAAATGTTCCATGAATCATTTTATTTATCACCTAGAATATAAACATTTCAGTGTAAAGAACCATAGATTAGGTGACCAAGCAAGTTTTAAATATGTGATTCTCAGTTATTGCTGTGTGTGTGATTTTGAGGAATGTTGCAAAAAGCCTGATACATTTTGTTATTATCATTAACACAGTGAAGCTAAAGTCAAGCTGTTTAATTGCAAAACAAAGTCATTCTCTGTTGCACAGACTATAATTTCCTCTACTCTGTGCGGTTTTGGTATTGATTTCTTTATTAAGGAGCTAAAAGCCATAGAAGGATATAATCATACTTGAAGAATTTAGTTCTGAAGAGCATTAGATCCAGTGGAGTGTAGAGACTGTTTCCTGGGATTCATGAAGCTCGGCGCAAGGACAGTTTTAGCCTTGTGCTGAGCATCCTCCTTACAGATGGTGCAGCAGCACCATATGAATATTTATGAGGGCGCACTGCCACAGTCTCAATGTGCACAGGAAATGTGTGCGAGTGCAGGGGGCATGTTTAAGTGCTCTACGGAGGCTTAAACATGCTCCCACCATTGCACAACCTACAATGCTTACTATTAGAGCCCACCTCTAATAGCAAGCAAATAATTCAGTGTCCATGGATACTGAAATGTGTGCTAAGCATAAAAGAGTGTCCACGAACACTGAAATAAAATTAAAGTAGTAAACACACAAGCATGTAGTGGAATGTTGAGCCCCTGTCCCTAGAACTATCACAATTAGATTCCCTGTGTCCCTATTTTACATTTGTATTGCTTCATTATTGAAAGTGTAAGTGAAGCACAACGTGTCTGCGCATCGCTGCCCTCTGCTTAGCATAGCTTACACATCAAAATCATTCAAATAGAAAAAACATGCAGAATCATCATTAATGTTAATAGTGTAGTGGTTAGAGCATCTGCCTAAAGAACAGGCATTCCCGGTTCAAGTCCCACAATAACACATATCATTTTCAATGTGTATATGAATATATTTATACATCTTTTTGCTGTATAACCTACATAATAACATGTAAATGTGAACTGGAGTACTGCTTGACATGTTTAACTAATGTCATTTAATCAAAGTGGTAGTCTCATAGTGAATAAGGCACTAGTAAGCAGCTGTAAGCACACATAAGCAGTAGTAAACATGTATAATTACCAGTAAGCAAGTCTAATTGTATTTGTGTGGGTGTAAGCAGTACCCACACCCATTAACCTAAGTAGAAGCTAACTGAATTTAAGAAACTGTAATTGGAAGATAGCATAGCCTACTGTCGCGCAAACATGCACACACCCTCTCACAACTGCTTAAAAGTGCTTTAATAACTCTCTATCCAATGGCCCTTGTTCTCCCCTGCAACGAAACAAATGGCCTCTGCAAAGGTTAATCCCAGGACCCTGCACACCACAGCCAATGTGATTCACCACTATGCCATGGCAGATATACATAAATCTGATGTTATCACAAACATATCGTCCAGCACAGTCATGCAACAGCATAGGAAATGTATATAATTATGTAGATGTATGTGCATGTGTATGTACAGATATATAATACATATATATATATATATATATATATATATATATATATATATATATATATATATGAAGAATGAACATCATGACAATAAAGCATACAAAAAGAATGAGAAGGAAATCAACAGCAATTCCAGTATTATTTAATGCTGTCAGCTTATGTCATATCAAGCTGGGCAGGGGTGAGCAAATCACTGCTACTCACACCACAGGCAGGACACTACCAGTGGGAGCAACATTGTCGATCTGCTAAGTCTACTTTACAAACAATCACAGGGTAGTACCTGGTGGGACTACCCAAAAATTGCTAGGTAGTATGGACTTCCGACCACTACACAAGCAAGGGCAGGTATGTTCAAGGACCAAATGGTGGGAAAGCCTGATGATACATGGGTTGGGACAACATACGTGTAGGGTCCCTAATTCTGGGGAGAGGGCAATGTGTCGAGGTCTGTTATGGCTGTGATAGCAACCGGAGAATGGATGATTTACGTGCATGTCAAATTCGGGTGGGGGTGGAGGAACCATGGGTATGAAATTATGGATCCAGACATGTCAGGGCTGGATGGTCTGGTTCTAATTGGACCACCTCATGGAGGTCAGCAAGTTCGTTATAAGTATATATGCATACGCACATGCATACATCTATATATAGAAGTACATTCCGTGTACCACATTCATTCCTTTTGCAGACATAAATAACATGAAAGTGCCCCTACAAACCCCAACAGTTGATAGAATAATAGGTTGTGCATAAGAGTGAAGGGATGAATCTGCAAAAATGCAGAAGTGTGTACTTTGTCTGAAGTCAGTGCTGTTCTCCAAAAATAAAATGTGATGACTTTCTCACTATGAAATAGTGGAATCATTCCTGTGATCTGCCTGCTACAGCAATGCCAGTCACTAAACTGGTCCTATTTGTAATATAATTTTGCCAAACTCATACATTATTTGCATTCATGTGTAACGTGTGTTAGCACATAGTCATAGTTATTAATTTATTATAGTGTCTTGTTAACGGGAATAACGATGTAATGAAGTATAGAGTCTAATCTTGAAATAAAGGCATGTGTCCCCCAGGTGGGGCAACCCAAAAATTGTGAATAGTGTCCTATGGGTCACTCATTTCACCAATGTTTGTGGACTAAAAGGCTGGGATATTTGAGGATACGTGGAATGAGTCAACCCATGAGATGGGTCTACAGGAGTAGGGAGTGGCCAATGTGTAGTGGTGTGGATACACCATGTATCCAACTGGAGAATGGATGACTGTTGTGTCAGTGCAATGTTGTGGTGGGTGTTTGGGGAACTAGGATCCATGGGTATATATGCAAATGAAGCAGCGCAGCAATAGTGTAGTGATTAGAGCATCCACCTAACTAATAGACATTCCCAGTTTGAATACCACTGCAGCACATGCCATTTTCCATTGATAATCTATATATGAAGATATTTTGACATCCATCTGGTGTTTAACTTGCATAATAACAATTAAAAGTGAAGTGTCAGTGTCATAATGAATAAGGCGCTAGTAAGCAGGTTTAAGCATAAATTAGCAGTGATAAGCATATATAAGCACCAGTAAGTGTGTTTAGGTGCATTTGCAGGGGTAAGCATTGCCTGCGCAGATTAAGAAAAGTAGAAGCTGAGTGTAAGAAACTATAACCGGAGTTTTGCATTGCTTAGCTCCACGCAAACCCATGCACACCCACTCACAACTGCTTTAAAGTGCCTTAATCACTCTGTACCCAATGGCTCGTGTTCTGCCCAGCAACAAAATAAACCACCTCTGCAAGGCTAGAACTCAGGACCCTGTACATCACAGTCACAGGAGTTAACCACTACGCCATGATAGCAGCAGATATAAAGGATGCATCAGCAAACTAATCCTCACCACAGAAAATCAAATCAAACATGTGAACTGAATCTATGCACAGTGTAATGTTCTTTAACCCACCACAGACCATAAATATGTTAAGTGGAGTACTGCAGTAAACATAGAGCTGAGGTGACACTGTAATAAAGTTTTGAAGACCCCAGGACCTCATACAGTGTATGTACACATGAATCACAGATACCAGACACATATATAACCTGAAATGAATAAGACATTGTTGACAAAAGGCAAATATAATGCTAGATAACCAATAAGCAATGCTAACCATAGCACAGCCCAACTAAGTAATTGTAAGCAATGTGCAGGGAAGCCAATACAATATGCCCCCAGGTACACCTCTTTAAGAAGTGCCAACCCGCCATAAGCAGGTGTGGCCATAGCTTAGCCTTTTCGAAACTGGCCAATTATGGAAAAGTGTGGGAATCCGGCCCTACTTAAACCAAAGAGGTGGGAATATGGCTCATAACTGGTTGTAGCATCCCCCTACAGGCAGAATGGCTGGAGTGGGAGAAGGTACTTGCTTTAGAGTGCAGCGATGGGGCATCCAGGAGTCCAAATTCATGGTATGGCTCCTGGTAAAGCACCATGACAGGAGACTACTTCAGGTCCATTACCAGGGCTTGCAGTACAAAATGGAGGCCTAGGACAGTCTCGTCCGTGACCTCACTAGTGCCACAGGTATCCCCTGGACTGATAAGCAGGTCAAGCACCACCCCTGCAGACCTGAAGTGGCAGGAGGATGTCCTGAGACAGTGGATCCATGAAGCAAGGCTGATGCAGAATGCCCCAGAACTGAGTAAGTACTCCTTCCACTACGAAGTTAATAATTGCCTAGTTTGTGTATACTATGGATAGCTATGGCTAAATATCACTGTACTTCTCTGACAGTTGCCGATGAGCATGCTGCGAACCAGCAAGCCTATAATGCTAGGCTGCAAAGGATGTGGCATGAGGCAGGTTAGTAAATAACCTGCAAGTACTGTCATAACAAAGAAATGTAAGAACCTCAGAAAGTGTTGTACCAGTATACAGAATTGTGTAATATGCTGTGAATAAAGGTGTAACCTCTGCATTGCTTCTGTTTACTCTGCAGTCATATGTTGTTGTACTGTTGCAGTTATTAAATAGTAGTGTTGTAGTAAGCAGTGTTATCCACATTGTGATATGCAGATAAAATGTGTATGAAGTGCTGTATAACAATGTTGGAAGTGCAAACAGGTCAGTCATATTACAAAAAATACATTGCAACATCTTACTACAATTGTCTGATAGCATAGTGTACAGTGATCTTAACTGTAATGGTTTTGTCACACACAGCAGGGTTTTTTAATCCCAGGGGTGCTAGTAAGTTATATGCATAATCATTCCACACAACTACACACAGTTTGTTAGAATGTTCAGAGAGAAAGCTGTATGCATATTTACACTTAACAACTGTACAGATATTGCTAGAATACTCAGAGAGTGGTATGCATATTCATACCCCTCAACTGTTCCAATCTGCTCAGTATGTCCTGATAAATGGCCCACATCACCTGCCCTTTGCCCTGTTCCCCTGACAACTTAGTGTGATGATCCAAGAAATGTAGGCAGCTGTTAATGACATATAACTGCTAGTCAGACTTGTACATAGTCAGAGAATGTACATGCAAACATACCTGTCATCCCAGTTTCTTACCCAAAGTGTATGAGAGCAGTCTCAAAACATGTTGCATTAACACCTGCAACTTGTCAAGCCTGTATGAAAAACACAGGTCCCGTACATACTAATCTACAAACATACCATGGTACAATATAATGCCATTGGGTAGTGTAATAATACATGTAAGGGACAGACCACTGCAGTGACTACGAATGTTGTGAAAACTACAAGGATATATTAGTTGTTAATTGAACTCTCTCTCACTTCTACCATATGTGCAAAAATAACTGATTTACACAACTCATTTGGTATGTCTACACTCCTAACCTTTGTTGGGACATATATCCTATTGGTTTATAAATATTCACATCTGTTTCTATGCATGTGCCATATTAAAATACTCCCATATCGGTGGCCTGTTGCCATCAATGAAACCTGCATGTTGTTGTAATGGCCACTGTTTACCCATATATGCATGTGCCCTGCCTGCTCTGCAACTATTTTATATCTGGTGCCCTGTCTAATGGGAACAACTATGCATGCTGTTATAACTAATCGTAAATGCTGTTGACTATTACTAACTCATATCTGCCTTAAACATGGTACAACATAGCTCGTATGGGAAGACCGGTCCCAGCGGACCCACCTGTCCCACCTCAGCTGGCCATGGCACCAGGCACCAGCACAACTGGGGCCCAGCCTGGGACCTCCTCATCCATTGACCCTGCACCACCTTCGGGTGGAACCACCACAGGGGATGGGGCACGCACCCCCCCGGGAGTGGGAGTGGACAGGAACCTGTCACCCATGGTATGGTCAAGGTCATGGTGCATAGGGAGCTTGACAGGGAGATTCGAGACCTCCTACACCAGCTTGAGGACCGAGTGGTGCAACTAGAGGGTGAGCCTGCCCCTCCTACATAGCCCCCAGCACAGCCACCTTCTGGGCTGTGAAGGTGCAGTGGTGACTGCCATGGTTGGGGACCTCAGTCCCACTGTATCCATTTGTGGGCTCATGGGCTTGCAACTTCCAAACACCCCTCCCCATCCAAGGTGTTTCCTTCCCACATGTGTCATATACCACCCCTGTATACGTCTTGTTTGTCTGTCATCCTACCCAACCTATCCTCCCTGATCATACCTACTCTCCTTGAAATTAGACAGTATGATGACCCAGAAGGTAAAACAATAAAGCATAGAACAGGAGATCTCCGATGAAGTAGGAGAAACAAAAACGTACTGTGTATTTGGAGGCGTTTATGTGAACTGTTTGTGGCTTGTGGCTTGTGGATTAAACTTATGTTTCCTGTGGCAGTTCCGGTTCTATGCTTTATTGTTTTACCTTCTGGGTCATCATACTGTCTAATTTCAAGGTTGTTTATCGTGTTGGTGACCGGGTTACCTTATTTATTTATACCTACTCTCCTTCCCTGACACCCCACTCTCATCTAAAAATAAAAGAAAAAAAGGACAATATGTTCCCGGAAAAAAAGCATGCCCCATACATAGCTGTCCATTTCGCACGTGTCCACTGGACACATGTAAACGTTTCTAATTGGCATCACAACATACTATTGTTGTCCTCACCCCTCTCTCACGGTTTTGAGTGTCCAAATGTACTGCCAAATTTATTGCATATGCACAGCCATTGTTGTAGAAGAAATGGGCAGCTATGGGCCTTCCCTACACCTGTCCTGCACATCCCTAGCTACCTTGCCTACTGTCTTTCCCTCTTTGTGTCCCTTTTTCACCACTTTTCTATCACCCCTTTTCCCTTTTCTTTTAAAGAAATTAGCATGGGGGTAAGCGGGAGTAAGCACTTTTAAACAACAGTGAGTGGGTTCCAGCCTGTTTGCGTTGGGGTAAGCACTGCCTACACAGGTTAAGCAATCTAGAAGGTAAGTGAGTGTAAGGAACTGTAACCAAAAGTAACCTCTGCTTAATGTCATGCAAACCCACGCACATCCACTCACAACTGCTTAAAAGTGCCTTAATCACTCTGTATCAAATGGCCCTTGTTCTGCCCAGCAACAAAATAAATGGCCCTGAAAGGCTCGAAACCAGGACCCTGCACACCGCAGCCAATGTGATTTACCACTAAGTCATGGCAGATATACAGACATCTGATGTTATCACAAACATATCATCCAGCACAGTCATTCAACAGTATAAGAAATGTATTTCATTATGTAGATGTATGTGTGTGAGTTTATGTACAGATATATATATATATATATATATATATATATATACATACATAGATATAGATATATATAGATATATCAAGAACAAACCACGTGACAACAAAGCATTAAAAAAGAATGAAAAGGAAAATACCAGCAACTCCTGTATTATGTAGTGGTGATGTCCTATGTAATATCACGACTCCCTCAGACAGACATGTGTCATTAATGCACACAAACATTTGTTCATTGCCCAAATACATTACTTTGAGCTTTCTATTTACATTAACAAAGCAGTTCCTGTCCAATCATAATGTGAGAACAGTATTCTTGCAAAGTGCTGTGTGCAACATCATCATCATTAAAAAGTTAAATGGGGGTAACCATAGAGGGACTGGTAGTGTTGTGTGTACACTGGGGCCGGCTGCATCATGTGTACCTGGAACATTTAGGAGTCATGTGCATACCAGGATCATGTGCCTGAGAGAGGGGTGAGGACAACAGTAGTATGTTGTGATGTAAATTAAAAAGGTTACATGTGTCCAGTGGACATGTGTGTTAAATGGACAGCTATGTATGGGGCAAATGTTGTTCTGGGAACAGATTGACCTTTTGTTTCCATTTTTGTAAGGTGAGAGTGGGATGTTGGGGAAGAAGAGTAGGTATGCTCGTGGAGGATAGGTTGGGTAGGATGATAGATGAGACAGACAAGACAGCATACAGGGGCAGTATATGACATGTGGGGGGGCACCTTGGATGGGGTGTTTGGCAGTCACAAGCCCATGAGCCCCCAAATGGAAACAATGGGATGGAGGTCTCCACCCATGTGCAGCCACCAGTGCACCTTCACAGCCCCAAAGGTGGCTGTGCTGGGGGCTGTATAGAAGGGGCAGGCTCACTCTCTAATTGTGCCACTCTGCCCTTGAGCTGGTGTAGCTGGCCTCAAAACCCCTTATTGAGCTCCCTACGCACCAAGGCCTGGACTGTACGATAGCTGACAAGTTCCTGTCTGGACCTGCTCCTGGGGGGGGGGCAAGCCCCATCCTCAGTGGCGGTTCCACCCAAAGGGGGTGCAGAGCCAATAGAGGTGGAGGTCCAAGGCTGGGCCCCAGATGTGCTGGTGCCTGGTGCCATTGCCAGCTGAAGTGGGACAGGTGATTCCGCTGGGACCTGCAATCACATACAGCCTATGGTGTTGCAGTTCAAACACAGATAAGGTTTAGTAATAGTCAACAGCAGTCAGGATTACTTATAGCAGCATGCATAGATATTACCATTTTCCCAAGACAAGAGATGCCATACATTTGCATTGGGAGCACAACACATGCATACATACTGCATGACATCTGTCCAAAGCGTAGATGACTAGTGACTGCAGCTATGAACAGTGGCCCATTATTGGCATGTCACTCAACCTCAGACAGTGACTGTCATACCGCTGTTTCATGTGACGTATGTCCAATCAGGGATGCGATGTCAATAACTCTCATCACTGTCACCGTGTACTGACTGCAATCCTCACACTATGCTTCTGCAGTTCACAGATGTGTGTTCTGTGAGTAACACATGAAACAAATGGTTCCACACACTGACCAGTCCACAGAGAGACCCTACAGATGGGTGTTTCCTCAAAAACAGAGCACTGTGTTGCCAGTTATTAAAACATGCAGACTAGCCATTACCACACAAAACCTGTAAACTGTCAGTAGTCTGAATGAAGCATAGCTAAACTTACATGCTGTAGTCATGTCTGGTACATCACCCTCTTGTCTTTAGGTTAATTTCCACAGTCTATGTTGTTTGAAGAATATCCAGATTTCATCAGTGATGCTGTTTTGAGGAATATCCAGATTTCATTAGTGATGCTGTTTACCATACACCAGATCCAGGTTCCACTCACAGTGACTGTCATGGGCAAACACCAACACTATGTTCCTAGATATTGTACTGTGTTTCCAAGCAATTGGCTTTGGAAATGTCACCACAGCTGTTCCACATGCAGTCAGCTATAGGTGGACTGCAACAGGTGCAGAGGCCATCACCTGATCATGACCATCACTTACAAAACACAAGCTGCTGTTGAGCAGGTGTACATCTCCACATGCATCAGAGAGTGTGTGGGAGGGACATACAGAGGCAAAATACATCAGAGAAGGGCTTGGAGACTAAAACCTAAACATCTTCTGTCACACTCCTACCAGTACAGGGGTTAAAACCCCTGACTGACAAGCCATTGCTATTACAAGTGCATGCAGTTAATACATGTGCCACATAGCTGACATGTTAATGTGCTGTAAGAACATATATGTGTGCTGGTGAGCATCATCTGCAACAGATATATAGTAGACATACATTAGGTGTAGCACACATGGCTGTCCACATGAACAGATGCCATTGTCAACACAGCCACACTCTCTAAGGGACTCAGACACATTGGCACACTTTGGCAGGCTCACAAATATACTTCCTAACTACTTAGTTTGCCACACTACAGTAATGCACAGGTATTACATGCACCACAGGGGTTATCCTGAGGTTCTATGGGCTAGCGCATGTGAGCGTGTCTGACACTGGTCAGTATGCCAATGGGGGTTATACTGGGTGTGACTGTGGTTGGGAACATCATACCCTACACACAGATACAAGGTACCAGTACTGACATGCATGTGTGAATTGCTGTGTGAGTGTGTAGTGGTTGGCTGTGCAAGATGCCTGTACAAGGCTGGGTGAGGGGTAATCCTTGGCATCAAGCCACCTGACAATGTTCTGCAGTGTGGTTCAAGGGTGTAGTGTCTGCAATGTCCCACACAGATGGGTATTGTATTAAGCATCCTGTCATCCTGGTTACTATTGTGTGTGGCCATTACTTTGCAATGCATGCCATGTCTGTGTTTGACAGTCCTTGACATGGACATTGCCTGGGATGTGCACTTCCCACATTAATGTACAGTGACGTATTTAAGTGTACCTGGTTTGCCTGGCACATGTTATGTACACAGATTGTTATCATCATATGTGCCAATACTGGCCTGGTGTGGCAGGACCTGCTAATAGACAGCAGGTTGATCCTGCACCTGCACTGATAGCATGACACAGGTATTCCCTGGTGTCAGTGGCATCTGTCCATACAGGGCATGTGTGTAAGGCATTGTATGTCTTTTGTGGATCACATTTGATGACACCACATATGTTGCAGGCGTCCAGTGGGGAACATAGTGAAGGCGCATTGTCCACAATTATGTGCCTATTTTACTAGTGGACAGGGTGCCATGCCCTCTGCAGCCCACTGCAATCACACCATGCTTACTATCTGTCAACAATTTACAGGGTACTAGCAACATAGAGGGATTTTTCTAAGCAAGTGTGTTTGTGTATGACACATGGGTTCAGACCGTATTCTGGCTAATAGTAGGGTTGCTTACTTTGTTCACCAGACCTTTTGCCAGGTGTAGGGTTATGGCTTGCCAACCCAGTCTCTTGGCTGATTGAAATCTGTAATCCTCATGAGGTGGACATTGTGACATATAATATGGCCACCATATAGGAAAATTACAAAACCCGCTCCTCATGTCCAGTGGTTAGACACTCACAGCCAGCTCCACACAGGATATTACTGACAAAAACTTCTACCTAACTAGTTTATCACACTACAGCATTACACAGTTATAGCATGTGCTACAGAGATGACTGGGCTACCCCATCCCCAAAGGTGTATTTCACAAGGAATGACATCAGCAAGTTTACCAAAGTAGGGCATTTCAAAATTCCTGCAAGTGAGTAGCCTAAAATGCATTGCTCACAAAACAGACAGTGAGGCACACACAAAACATCCACACATTGGCATAGAACCCTTGACCAAGATTGCTATCACACTACTGCATGGAGATGTTATAGGATGCACCACAGGGATTACTTGGGAACCTGCTCCCCAAAGGTATATTTGACAAGGAATTGCATCAGCAGGATTACCAAAGTAGGCCATTGTAAATGCCCTGCAAGTGAG
The DNA here is from genome assembly GCF_019279795.1 of Protopterus annectens. Lineage (NCBI taxonomy): Eukaryota > Metazoa > Chordata > Ceratodontiformes > Protopteridae > Protopterus > Protopterus annectens. The sequence goes on from NC_056736.1 coordinate 804,498,977, forward strand.
CAGGCTATAATGCATTGCTCCCTACACAGACATTGAAACACACACAACACATACATAAGTGCCATGGTTGTGGATGGAACCCTACCACAGTTCTAAATCACACTCCAGCAGTACACAGTTACCCGACATGCTACAGAGATTACTGAGTTACAGCCTTCCCAGGGGTGTATTATTAGGTGGGTGATATCAGCAGCCTTGCCAAAGTTGAGTATATGAATTGTAAGGAGTGTGAGTACTCTAAAAAGCATTGTTCCCTTCTCAGGCAGACACACACAGTTGGCAAGTCTGAGATTAGAACACCTACCAAACTAGTGTATCACACTACAGCATTATGCAGTTACAAGACACACTACAGAGTTTACTGGGTTACAGTAGTCCCAGAGGTGTATTTCTTGGTGGGTGACATCAGCAGGATTGCCAAAGTAGGGCCAATGAATCATAGTAAGCGTGATGAGACAAACATGCAGCACTCTCTACACAGGCATAGGAACAGACACCAAAGAATCCACAACTCCGATGTATGTGACTAGAACCCATACCAGAGTTCTAGATCACACTACAGCATGACACTGTTATAGAATGCATCACAGAGATTGCTGAAGTGCTCTTTTCCCCAAAGGTGTACTCCCCAGTGATTGACATCAGCAGGATTGCCAATGTAGGGCATTTGAATTGTATTACGTGTGACTAACCTAATTTCCACAATTAGTCTGTATACATTAATCGCTTTCCTGGCTGGACAAAAATACCCCAACTTTGCAGGTCATGAAGCCAGGACACTGTACATTAGAGTCACAGTAACTAACTACTAAGCTATCACCACAGCACATGAGACTGAGGTTTCACTACAGTAATCTCAGTATATGCTAATCAAAGTGAACATGTGAAAGGAATGTATATACAGTTGTTCATAAAAGACTGCCCCAAAGCCAGCTTCATGCTACACAAGGCAGAAGTGACAAGGTTTGTGACACCCATAGAGACAGGAGCTGACAGTTCGACAGATGAATCCTGCACTAAGAGACTGTATGAGCACATCCACTTGTGCATAATTCCTGACATCCCACATGGAACCACAATGCTCACCTCCCAAATAAGCAAGACAGTCAGGTGGTCTCCTGCCATTAACAGAGTATACAACAGAAGGTAGACACTGTTGAAGCAAAAAGAATACTCCAAGGATGCAAACATCTCCCTTACCGGCCACAGTAAGATGTTGAGATCCCCCATGGAATCCTCCAAAGCTGGTTATGTAACTAAAATCACCACAGATTCCACAGACAACCACACACCATTCTATAGTTATGTCCTGAATCTAACAGGCAATGCTGAGATGTGCTCTGAGCTATGACAGAATGGCATTACATAGATTGATCCCATGGATTGTGCCAATATGCTGGCGGATTGATTTAGTGCCACAGTCACCCCCTCTCTCCCCCAAAAGGGCCAATGGCAATATGAACAGAGTTCTATTGACCAGTAATCATGGCCACACAGGCAGAAACTGCACTATCCACAGCTAAGACTACATCTTCCAAGGGTCCAGACTGTCATGTGTAATCATAACATCGCATCGAGCCTGGTGCCCACTGAGTGGCGCAAAGCTGCAGTTATCCCACTCCACAGGGGGAGATCCACCTTGGATCCCTGGAACTACTGTCACATCTGTGTGATGAGCCTGATCTGCATGGCCATGGAATGCATTATCAGGGAAGTTTGGAACACAGACACTGGCAACCCTCAAACACTGGACCCCACACAGATTGTGCTCATGGAGGGCCAGTCTTGTCTCTTGAAATGGATTGTCTGCCTTGACTCAGTCTGCATAGCTGTTGATGAGGATAAGGCAGTCCACAATGTCTATGTGGACCTCCCAAGCACTTCAATACCATACACCAGTCTGGAAACATAGACTAACACACTAATCCGGCCATACATCCCTATGCCACTCGATGGTTTGCCTCATGGCTTACTGACAGAATCAAAACTGTAGGTGTAACTGTCTCCAAATCCATCCCCAGAATAGTGACAGGTGGAGTATCTCAGGGTTCAGTCCTGGGACCACTGTTGTTTGAATTCTACATCTCTGTAGTACAGGCCAACAGTACCGGACTCTGGCTAACAAAGGTAACAGATGACTGCAAAAGGGGAGTCATTATGAGCCTGGCTATACTGCATGATATGTTACTGATACCGCCTGACATCATACAGGTGTGATGGGGTACTGTTAACATCTTGTGGCCTTGTTGTGTAAGGTCCTGGTTATGGTATCTGCAACAGTCAGTAGTGTATTGCAGGTCAGACATGTTTTGCTGTGGGGGGGAATACCTATTTGTGCATGACATATGTTGTTTGCGCCTGTCAACCCCATTCATGGTACATGTGGACATATATGTTTCTGCTATGTTCCCACCTTATCTACAAATGTATGTCCGTATATACCTATATAGATATAAATATCTGCATATCTGCTTACACATATGTGGATATATATACACACATATATATATATATGTGTATATATATATATATATATATATATATATATATATATATATATATACATACATTTGTATTTGTGCAGATATTAATATATTTTCACACACACATACATCTGAATGTTAGACTACATACTCTGTACTGTTGAATGACTGAGCCGGATGATATGTTTGTGAATACAGCAAAGTTTTGCATATCAGAAGTGGTTTAGAAGTAAATCTCTTTGGCTATGGTGTGCATGGCCCTGGGTTCAAGCCTAGCAGAGGTTGTTTATTTTGTTGCTAGGCAGAACAAGGGCCGATTGATACAGAGTGATTAAGGCACTGTAAAGCAGTTGTAAGCATGTTGGCAGGCATGGTATGTCCGTTGTGAGTCGCTTGTGAAGGACCATATGTGGTGCACGTGTCCATTGGGGAACATGGTGGAGGTGCACTGTGTGCATGTACATGCATATTGGACAGATGGCCAGGGTGACATGCCCTCTGTAGCCCATGGCTATCACTGTATAGTTACTATCAGTGGCCAATATGCAGTGTACTACCCACATACTGGCTGTTGCCTAGGCATGTGTATGCATATGACACATGGGTTGAGTGTGTGCTCTGGGTAATAGTGAGGTTGCTAACTGTGATTGTCTCACCTTGTTGTCACATGTATGGGTATGGCTTTTCACCCCAGCCGCACAGCTAATGTACATCTGTTATCCCTGTATGGTTGACATTGTGATATAGAGTATGGTCAACATAAAATATATGCAAAACCCCCTCCACATTGCCCACAGGTTTCACATACTTACAACCACCACTACAGAGGATACAAGTCACACACACACTTGTCATTTGAACCCCTAATTAAATAGTTTATTACAGTACAGCAGTACACAGTTATAGTACGCACCACAGACATTACTGAAGTATGCTTTCCCCAAAGGTGCATGTCAAAATGAATGACATCAGCAGGATTACCAAAGAAGGGCATTTCAAATGTACTGCGAGTTTTACATGTCTTTTAACCATGTGTACCTGCTGCTTACTGTTGCGAAAATACATTTACACCCCCTTAAAAGTGCCTTATTCTGTCCTAAATTATATTATTAACAACCCTTGCAGGTCATTAACCCTGGACCATGCACATCATAGTCACTGGACGTACCATTAAGCCATCTGGGTTGTATACATGTTTCATGGTTTTTAGAATACACATTTTACTACAGGTATTTCACAGTACAAAAAAAAATGGGACAGTCACTTTTTGTACATATGTACAGTACCCTTGAATGTACTGTACTCTGTGAAACAACATAGACAAGTCTACATATGTACAACTGTTATAAATAAATACTAAATACATATATGCACTTATGGGCTGTGTACACACACATATATATGTGCATATACACAGACACAACTATAGCCATATATATATATATAAACATGTCTAAACACCCTTTGTGACACAGAAGGGTTCCAAAGGAATTGATGTGTACACAAAACAGAGGCAACTCTTGTATTATAACATTTAAATCTTAATAAGTTCAACAGAGAAAGGATGGTTGTTGTGTATGTGGAGTTTGGGTGGGAATGATGGCTATGGATGGGTGGTTTGGGTGGGAATGATGGCTATGGATGGGTGGTTTGGTTGGGAATGATGGCTCACAATTAAAGTTTGGTTTGTTTTTATAAGTGGCTCGTGTAGTGTCAGTACATTGGTAATCGCTAATTTTGGTGTTTTAAGTTCAAGTAGTTATTTTACATAGTCTATGGAAATATGCCCCGGGGGTTGTGGAGTTTGGGTGTGGGAATAATGGGTATGGAAATACACCATGGAGACCATGTCTGTGTCACTGCTCGACAGTGGCACAAGAAAATAACATACGCAACAGTAGTCATTCTTGACTGTCTATTCTTTTCTATTCCTAACTGTGTAATAATTTGTAGACTCCACTCACCATAGATGGCTACCATGGTGTGCAGCATGTTAAAAGACATAACACATGTGTATGCCTGGCTACAGTGTAATGTCAGACACACACACACACACACACACACACACACACACACACACACACACACACACACTTGCCAGTATTGTGCTTACAAGTCTTGCCTCTGTAAAGGTAACAAGTAGAGTGGTATGCAGTTGGGTTATGTGCCACAGAACCCATACAATTACACAATCTGATTCTGCTTCTGAGCTGGGTGACATCACAGGACTGACTGCTTGCAGTGGGGAGGGGTGAAAACGGCGGTTTTGCAGATGACAAGGATAAAGGTCAGTGCAAAAGGTGATCCAAAAACTCCAAGGAAAGGGTGCCACAGAACCAGGAACCAATAAAACCACAACAGGCACCCAAAGAGGCAGAAGATAATGATAAAACATGAGCCTGTAGGTGTAAGCAGCAGCAGATTTAATCAAATAAACACCACACAATACAAAGCGTTTTCATCCACCAGACTTCCTCAGATGTAAAATGAAAGAATGAAGGCTGTGTCTGCTTATATACCCCTCCCAATCTAATTAGTAGTTAAAACAATTGTTTAATTGACACCAATTAAATCCTGTAACTAAAATATTTGTGACAACCTACCAACTTGCCACAAATACAGATGAAAGTAGATAAAAACATGCACATTTTTTAAAAGAACTTTAAAATAAATATATAAATACTAAAACCATCACAATGTGTTGAAAAGATAAATAAACTTGAATCAAAAACCAACAAAAGGAACTTGCAAAACAATATATATACTTATTTTATAGTTTTGCAGCTCTCATTTTAAAATGGGGGCAATGGATATCTATTCATTCAGCCCTGGGAATCTATTGGCTTCCAATAACAACTGCCAAAATATTTCTCTCACCTCTATCCTATTTTCCCACGGGCCCCCTCACATCACATTGAACCTTCTCTACAACAAAGAAGCCCCATTTTGCTTGGGAACATGTCAGTGTATGTTTAAACAAGGAATTTTTAATATCTTCGACTCTAATAGCATATAAATGCTCATAAATCCTCCTTTTGAGTTTATGAGTAGTTTTTCCAGTGTAAAATGCACCACAGGTTTTACATAGGGCTAAATAAATCAAGCCTTCACTATTACAGTTGGAAAAACTACTACTCTGAATCTGATGGTCTCTTGACAGGATGTATACAGAATCCTGTCTAAGTATATATGGGCATTGGGCACATGCCCCACATTTGTAGGTTCCCAATTTCTTACATGAAACAATAGAACCATTATGCTCCAGCAAATCCTTGAGGTTCCTGCCTTTTTTATATGTAAATCCTAGGGTGTTGGTAAAAAAAAAACGTCCAACTCTGAATAACACCTAAACCTGCTCCAGTGTTGAGTAATAATGTTTTTAACCCTAGAGGTATTCTGATTATAAAACATCACATAGTTACCCCCAAGGTTTCTCGATTTCATCCCTGGTAACATCACCCCTGGTTGTTGTGTGGTACCCTGCACATTTATTGGTACTATCACACTTGTATCTCCTGTTCCCAAAATAGGAACAAACCTATCCTTTCTCCCATTTTTTACTTCCTCCAAAACCTCATCAATTAAATAATTAGGATACTTTCTAGATATAAACATTTCTTTGACTCTCTGACTTTCATCTTCGAAGTCAGAGTCCAAAGAGGTCATCCTACAACTACGGACAAATTGTCCCTTGATAATACTTCTCTTCTGTTTAAACGGATGGGAACTAGTGAAATATAGGTACGAGTTAGAAAAGGTTTCCTTTCTATATACATTAGATGTAAACTGCTGCCCTAGGACGTCTTTTTTAATAGTGACGTCCAGAAAGTTCATATAGTCATGTGTAATATGGGAAGTAAATTTAAAAAAAATAGTGGTATGGTTTAGATAGTCTATGAATTCTATTAACTTTTCCATACTACCTTTCCAAAAAATGCAAATATCATCCAGGTAACGTTTGTAATATACCCAATATTGTGCATATTCAGACTGGAACACAAACTTCTCTTCCCAAACCATGAGCACAATGTTGGCATAAGTAGGGGCACAACTTGCCCCCATGGCCACTCCCTGGATCTGCTTAAACAACTCACCCTCACAAAATATAAAGTTGTGTTTCAATACCAAATCCATCAACTCTGTATAAACCAGAAAAGTATTGTGGTCAAGTTTTCCATGTTGGTGAATGGCATCCTGGAACCATTCTGACCCTGTAGAGTGTGGAATCACATTAAATAAATCCTGAATATCAAGGGTTACAGATATTAAGGAATCTGAATACATGTTGCTATTAATGCTTCTCAAAAATTCCCAGGAGTCCTTAAGTATACCATTGGCCCTAACCCAAATATCTTTCAATTTTATATCCAAAAATTTGGCCAACAGATGGGTTTTAGAGACATTGGCTGCCACAATGGGTCTCAGGGGTGGATCCTCCACACTTTTATGTACTTTGGGTATCCCGAAAATAGCAGAGATACGGGGTCTGTCTACACTGAGATACTTAAAAGTGTCCTGGTTTATAAAATTGTCATTCAGCATGTCCTGTAAAACCAAATCAATCTTACGGTATGCTAAGTTAATCTCATTCTTGGATACCCTAACATACCTGTTGGTATCATTAAGCATATCCATCATCTTACTGGAATACAAAATACTGTCCATGAAGACCACCTCTCCACCTTTGTCGGGTTGCATCACCCTCAGGTATCTATTTTCTTGAATGGATTTGAGAAGTACCTTTTCTTCTCTAGTCATGTTAAATTTACCATGCCATCCACCCCTATAAACATTCCTGATTTCTTCTTTGACCTCCCTTTCAAAATTTTTTAGCTGGGGGTGTATAGGGGGATTATAGGTACTAGGTCTTCTAACACCACTATTAGTACCACCATCCTGTTGCCCCTGAAACATAATATCTAAATTCTTTTTTTTTTTCAATAAACATTTTTTATTATTTTTCACAACCATATTACAAATTCACACATTATATACAATATATACAAGATGCTTCCATTGGTTAATTTCACATATATATCAACCTCATGTATTTATCAAAGATACAGCAATAACAATCAAAAGGTAAATAATAAAAATCCAACATTAACTTAATCAAAGCCAACAATCTGTCATTTCTATACATTTTCTATCTAATCTAAGGTTGATTTAGACTATACTCTGGTTCCCGAGAATAAGTGGATAGTAACCTCTAAGCCAAAACAATATTAAAAATTTGCTCCCATATTTTTATATTATTGATATTTTCCTTGTGGTCACTAATTAACAGTTTATGCGCTAAGATGTGTTTTATTGCCGATAATCTGAAATGTTCCCACGATGTCTGGGCTGGGTTCAACCAATTTGTGGCTATATATAATTTCATTAATAGGCAAATATTCATAATTACAATCATTTTTGATTTATCTAGATTCTCCGGGGGAATATGAAGAATCATAAACTCCCAAGAGAGTGTTGAACTTTGGTAACCCATTTTTTGTAACTGCAATTTTAATGAATTCCACAATTTATAAATGCACTTACAACTCCAGAACATGTGAAGTAAATCTGCTGTCTGATCTAAGCATTTTGGGCATATGGGTGAATTCTTTGCATCAAATTTGTGCAAAGTGAGACGAGTATAGTATGCATTGCTAAATATCATCAGCTGCGTAAATACCAATTTCTGAAGGGATACGGACTTTAATGTTAACTCAAATGCCTTCAATATCTTATTGTCATCTGGCAATATCAATTTCTTTCTCCAGTAACTCGATAAAAGAATATAATTATTATACTTCCTCTCTTTTATCAATTTATATGCTGCGGTAATATATTTTCTATCCTGCAACAGCACTTCCCATAAATTACGAGAAATGGCTAAATCCTCCTCTTTCATGTGATAGTTATTAAAATAGTTTATAACCAAGTCTTTTAGCTGTCTTACTATAGTTAAATAGGAAATAGGAAGTTCTATTTCTTTTAGAATATCATGTACTGGTACTCCTAGAAAAGGATATAAATCGAGTACAGTTAACTCCATGATTAAAGGGAATTTCTTTAAATCAATCAATTGACCACCAATTGTTAAATTTGGGTTCCTATGAAACGGTTGAAAAACCATCATATATTTTAGTAAATTTAAGGAAATGAAAAGAGTTTGAATTGCCGTTACATAGCTTTTGATGTGCTCCATTAACTTATATTTACTCATTGTCCAATTATTTAAAAAGGGCAATGCTTTAGCATTGATTCCCACTTCATTTATATACTTGTACGTTAAGAGCACCCATTTGGGTGTCCATTTTCTAGTATTACTATCGAAGTAAGACGTCTTTAAAATCCTGTTGGCCTGAATCACTAAGTAGTACATTTCGAAATCCGGTAATTCCAACCCCCCCTTATTTTTTGGAGCCATCAATTTTTCATATGATATTCTCGTCTTCCTAGGTTCCCAAAGAAATCTTCCCAATCTTACATGAAGCTGTTTGAAAAATGTTTTGGTAATTCTGAGTTGTGCTGCTCTAAAAATATACAACATTCTAGGAAGAACATTCATTCTTATAATAGCTGCTCTTGCTATCATTGGTAACTTCAATCTACTCCATCTTTCCAGATCCAATGCTATTTGATCTGTAGTTGACTTTACATTGTTTATAAAAAAATCTCTATTTTCAGTTGAGAAGACAATCCCCAGATATTTTATCTTTTCTTCCGTCATTACTTGTCCTATCAAAGGAAGCATTGAAAAAGGTGTGGGTGTCTTTAATGGGAATATTTTAGATTTTTTAAAATTTAGCTTGTAGTTGGAAATTCTCTCAAAGATTTCTATTGCAGCTAATATTTTTTCAGTATCGGAAACAGGTGTGGTAGAATATATGTTTAAATCATCTGCATAGGCAGCCATCCTAACCTTTATTCCATACAGTACAGGAGAATTATAAAAAACATTTTGCTTAAAGGGTAAAAATAAGGGCTCCAAGTAAAGATTAAATAAGATGGGAGATAATGGGCAGCCCTGTCGGGTACCATTTTTGATTTTTATCCTATTCGAGCATTCGTGATTTATAAATAAATTTGTGTATGCATTTTTATATAGTATCCTTAACGTTGAGATAAACTCCTGCGGTATATTAAAATAAGGTAATGTATCAAATAAATAAACCAAATTAACCCTATCAAATGCTTTCTGAGCATCAATAATTAGGATGTACAAATTCAGGTTTTTATATTTCGCATAAGAGATTAAGGTATGGAGCATTAAGGTGTTATCCGTGGTCTGTCTCCCATCCATAAACCCTGCCTGTTCCTCTGATATTATTGGGTTTATTACATTTTTCAGTCTACTCGCCAGAATTGATGTCATGATTTTCATGTCCATATTCAAAAGTGATATAGGCCTGTAATTATCAGGATTTTTGGAATCACCTTTCTCCTTTAATATCAGAACTGTCCTTGAGGCATTAAAATGAGGATCATTAATTCTATTTAGAATGATATAATTAAAAGTCTGTGACAATACACTACTCAGAATCTCACTAAAAGATTTGTAGAATTCCGAGGTCAAACCATCTGGGCCTGGGGCTTTATGAGACTTTAGTTTCTTGATTGTCTTGAACACCTCCTCAACTGTAATCGGTTTGAATTAATCTCTATGAAATTCCTTATCAATATTGGGGAAAGTGATTTTCTGTAGAAAATCTTTTCTGTCTTTATCTTGCAAAAGTGTCTGCTTCTCACCATAAATCTGATTAAAAATATTTTCAAAGGTCTTCATGATATCTGTCTTGTCAGTATATGTAGTATTGTTATAGTGTATTTCAGTAATTAAACGTGTTGATTTCATCTGGTTAATGATACAAGCTAATGCTTTCGGGGGGGTTTGAATATAATTTGCATATTTAACTAAATTTCTTTGTTCATAAAGTGACAAATTTCTATTATGAAGTAAAAATAGCTCTTTTTGACATCGTAATAGCTCAGTTTCTGTCTGTTCATTATAGTTCCTCATCAAATCTTGATCCAATAATTGAATTTTAGTTTCCAAATCCAATTGAGTCTTCTTTTGCAATTTTTTATAATATGCAGCTTTTTGGATAAATAGTCCTCTTAGCTGCGTTTTAGTTGTAGCCCATTCTATATCTATTGGGTGTCTATTTTCGGAAATTTTATTTAGTGACTGTTTAAGTATCTCCTTGACTTCCATTAATATATCCTCCTTGGTTAGTAAATATGGGTTTAAGGACCAATTATACCCTCGAAGCCTCTTAGTATTCATATTACTGCTATTTAAGGTTAAAGTTATCTTTGAATGGTCTGAGAGTTGTCTGACTTGATTAGAAACACTAGGGTCAGCTGAGATCAGCACCTCTGAAATTAAAAAAAAGTCAATTCTCGACCACATCTTATGGCAGGATGAATAAAAAGTAAAATTCTCTGCCTTCCCTTGTGAGTGTGTGTGTTTGAAAGGGTCATAGAGTTTGAAATCCATTTTCAATTCTTTCAAAGCTACCATTGCCTGTTTATTGAATGCTGGAGAAGCACCCAACTTGCCTAATTTAGGATCTTGATAAGAGTTCCAGTCACCTCCCAACACTATATAGCAATTATTATATGACTGTAAAATGGAATAGATTGAAGCTATGAAATGATGCTGATTAACATTAGGGGCATATACACATATTAGTACTATAGGTTTATCATACCCTTTGGATGAGAGAAGGGCCAAACACCATCTACCCTCCTGATCCATTTTCACATCCATAATATCTCCCTGAAAATGATTCTTAATTAAAATTGCCACCCCTGCACTATTTGTTGTTCCTTCCGCCGACACAATCTTCCTAACCCATTTCTTATCCTTCACTGAGTCCCACTGGTCATTAGTCATATGTGTTTCTTGTAATAAAATACAGCATGCTGATGATTTGAGAAACAAATGAAAAAACAGCTTTCTTTTTTTCATGTTCTGGAGTCCTTTGACATTCCAAGATTCTACTCTCCACATTTAACGTTCTTTAGAAATGTAAATCGATGTCTAATCTCTTTAAGCAACCTTAGAATAACATAAGTTGGCATATCATCAATTGTATGGAAGCAAAACTGCCATCCCATCCCTACCCAGTGCCTATCCACTATTCCTCTGGACCAGGATGAACATAGGTTTTTCACATTACTGGAAACCATCTGAGTAACTAACCTACTAATTCTATTATTTAACAATAAAACCCCATGCAAAAAACCTACAACAACTACTTCTACGTCTACAAAGCCTAATTCTGACATTCCCTACTAAACACTACTTATAGGTAACTACAGCTCTGTACATATTTATGGATATATAAATAAACTAATTGTACCCTGAGATTCTAATGTACTTCGGTTCACTTCAGCTTCATATTCAGCAATAGCATATAACATTCTAATTTATTGTTCTATACAGTATAAAGTATCAGTTGACATAGAAAGCAGACAATTATTTAACATTTCCCAACACCCTGCATCTACTGAATAAAATGATCTAGCTACTTTAATCTGCTTTGTTCTTCCCCTACAACTTAGCTACAAACATATTAATATTGAAAATCAATGCAGTTAAAAATAAAACTATAATGGCACTTTCATTTGTAGTAACCATATGTAAATAAAAGAGGAACCAATGGGTTAAAATAAAAAAAACACAAACAGCATGAAGGGAGCACAGCAAAAGGAGAAGAAATAAGAAAAAATGCCTTCAATTACACATATAAAAATAACTTATTTTATGTTCTTTTATTATTATATACACATTGTTTAAATCTGTTAAACTAAGCATTTTTATATTATTTATCAGATAAAACAAAATAATACAACCTATCTACAGGAAAATAGGAAAAAAGTAAAAGAAAAAGGGAGATATAGGGAAAAAAAGAGAAAACAAATATAAAAAAAAAACTACAGTACCTTATTCTGCCACTACACATTACCATCTCCTTTTCTAATACACAATGCATTTCAACAGCATTTACCTGCATCACTCTGACTTCATACACTATCTTACAGTCCTTTTACTTCAAAATAAGTCCAAACAGGTTTCATTTTGCTTCGCCAACAGTTCCTCTTTCTTCCCAGCTATTTAAACTGTAAAAGCAGTTTAAATCCTTACCTTCGCGCTATGACGGGGACCCAATTATGACGGACCTCCTGGCTGCACCACGCTAAAAACGGTCCTTCTGCTTCCTCCAATGCATTTCCTGTTGCCTCATGGATCAGAAACGCTCGCTACAGCCATAAAACTTCGTAGAAACTTCGTATTAACACTGGAACTACGAGATAAGAAGATAAGAAGATGAAATTCCAGGCCTGCTACAAGAAACTGAACAGACAAAGTATTTTAAAGCCTCGGATCATCGTAAATGAAAAATCCCATTCTCCTGGTGCTGCAGAAAGCCAGAATGGACTGTTCACATTTCTGAAGATGGGAGAGCCTTAAAAATCTTCAAAAAAGTAGGTCTTGCTTCTTTCCTTGTACTTACAGAGTATTTAATGCCATCCACAGTAAAAATTAAGTTATTGGGATATTTCATTTGAAATCTGATATTTTTGTCAATCAGAAACTTACAATATGGAGCCAGCATTTCTCTGGATTGCCTTATTTGTATTGGTAAATCCTGTGCTATGGAGATTTTGTTATTTTGCCACATTATAAATCCACCAGATTTTTTAATAGTTAACAGTACTTTGCTCACATCTTGGTAATTCAATATTTTCACATAAACAGGTCTGGGTATATTTGAAGCTTGAGATTCTCTTTATGGTCTATGCACCCTTTCTATGACCATCGGCTTAACATCCTCAGAGTCCTTGAGCAGTATTTCGAATATTTGTGTAATAGAAGTGATCAGGTCATTATATTGAATAGATTCTGGGATCCCTCTGATGATTATATTGTTACGTCTGGATCTTGCTTCCAAGTCCAGAATTTTATTTTGCATCATTTGAATGTCTGTTCCATGTGTCTCTGTTCTTTTAGTGAGCATTAATATGTTGTCTTCATTGGTAGCTATTCTAGTTTCTGCTTTCTCCATTCTTTCGAGAATCCGATTGCATGTGTCACTAAATGAAAGCGTTTGAGATGTTAGCTCTTTTAAGGCATCCTGTATAGATAGCAATGCTGATTTGATTTCTTCCATTGTGACCTGTTGATCAGATTTTGTTGATGCCCCTGTTTTTGCAGTCTCCTGCTGTTTGACAGTTTTCTGTCTCTTGAATAAAGATTCTTTCTCCGGTGATTACAAAGCTGACAACTTGGTTTTGGAAGTTGTAGTTTCCATATTTTTGTCCTCCTTTGACATTTCGAAATTCTGCACGAAGATTTATTTCCCAAGGAAAAGTTACAAAAGTGAAATAAGTCAGTCCTTTGTTCAGTGCTCTGTTCAGAGTCAATCTGACAATCAGATCCAATCCTGCTATTACCAAGTATTTTTTTCCGATTTTTCTTTCTCAGAACCAAAAGTGACTTCTGGTCAATTAGTAATAACTGACAATTAGTTTGTTTACTCTAAGTATAACTCCACAGGGTTGATTTTTTCCTCAGGTATTTGAAGAGCTGAAGTACTGCAGTGCTTATAGAACAGCAGCCATCTTTGTCTCCCAATATCTAAATTCTTTTTCCGTAGAAAAATCCTCAGGTCTATTAAGCTGTCTACTAAATTACCCCCTGTAGAGGGGATGAATTTAAAACCTTTTGAAAATAAAAGAAAATGTTTCCTGTCAATCTCCTCACTGCTGTAATTGTAAATTTTAAAGTCATGTAGGGTGTGACATGGTCCATCCACAGTAATATTCCCTGTACTCCATTGGTCCAACATGATGGCAAGTCCCCCTTCCTGGCTACCACTCTTATTTATCTCGTGCTGTTTGGGGGACCCCTGCAAAATACCACACAGGGGATTTGTGCCTTAACCTATCTGATCTCCTAAGTTCAGGGAATTCAGTATTGTTTGAATCCTGATGTTCCCCCATCCCTGAATCACTGTAGATTACTCTATGGTCCATAGAATCCGAGGCATTGTGTCCCCCTGGTGGAAAAGAAGAGGAATAAGTACTGTGTTGTAGTCCAGATTTATCAAAAAAAAAATTTTTTCGACCAAATTTGTCATTCTTAGGGTACGGGTATGCTTTTTTCTGTCTGTAATCCCTCAAATCCCATTGTGATGGTTTTAGTATTTATATATTTATTTTAAAGTTATTTTAAAAAATGTGCATGTTTTTATCTACTTTCATCTGTATTTGTGGCAAGTTGGTAGGTTGTCACAAATATTTTAGTTACAGGATTTAATTGGTATCACTTAAACAATTGTTTTAACTACTAATTAGATTGGGAGGGGTATATAAGCAGGCACAGCCTTCATTCTTTCATTTTACATCTGAGGAAGTCTGGTGGACGAAAACGCTTTGTATTGTGTGGTGTTTATGTGATTAAACCTGCTGCTGCTTACACCTACAGGCTCGTGTTTTATCATTATCTTCTGCCTCTTTGGGTGCCTGTTGTGGTTTTATTGGTTCCAGTGCAAAAGGTGGTTTCTCTTTGGAAATCAGTAAAACCCTCAATCCTGACAGGACGTAGATACAAATACACACACATACTCAGGCATTTGCTGACACACAGCTGCCAGTGGTAGAATCAAAACTCCTGCCAATCTATAGATCACTATTACAGTACTACACAGTTACGAGATGCGCCACAGAGATTGCACATTTCAAGGCACTCAGAAAGCCCTTCTAAGATTGAGGACATCAACAGGGATACTGAAAGTTAAGATGTACATAGCTGTAAACCTGTGTGTTTAAAGTAGGAGTCCCATTGCAACCTGTATGCACAAACGAGACACATCATCTGCAGGTAAGACATAGGTAGGCCTGAGAGGTATAGTTGTAGCACAACTAGTCCTTAACTGGAGTATGCCCATCTGTGGAATGGACAACTGCTATCACTATACAGGGTTACAGTGGTCATGCTCATACACATAGAATCACTTGACTTGTTTGGATGCATTGACTCCAGTTACACAAGGTGACAGTGGGCATGCTCATACACTTAGTAGCACAGTGCCATTTGGGATGCACTCTGATTCCAACTACACAAGGTTATACTGGGCATGCTCATACACTAGAAACAATGGGCTTGTTTGGATGCACTGACTCAAATTACATACGGTGGCAGGGGGTATACTCATACACTTAGTAGCACGGGGCTGTTTGGGATGCACTCTGCTTCTAACCACAGAAGGCCACAGTTGGCATGCTCATACACTTAGGCATACAGAACATGCTGTAATGGACTCCTATTGTAAACACACAGGTTTACAGCTATGTACATCTTAACTGTCAGTATATATGCACATCATACAGGTTTACTAACAGATACCTGTATGTGGCCCATAAATGATATAGCTGCATCTGTGCTGTCTGATACACATGCATACATGTACATGAAGTACTGCCATATATATGTGAAGTATACACAATCATGTGTGTGTGGAAGTGACAGAAAATTGGTTAACTGGGACACACAGGTGGATGCAAAGTACAGCATGTGTCACACATATTGCTGCCCTGAAAGGCATACATTGATATCAGGTTGTGGACAGTGGCATTATACTTGGAACAGTGGCATGTGCAAGTATAATATGTGAGCCCCATTGTCTAATGGTACTGAGGTGCAAGTGTCAAAATGACCTCACCCGGCTGTGTTCGTAGTTGTCATTATTAGCAGGACCGCTCCACTAAGTACATCTGCCACTGGTCATCTACACAACTTCTACTGCTGTCCATCACCTTAGATGTAGTATTTGGTACCAAGCACAATACTGCCTCTCTCAGTGATTTCATGGTATGAGTGGCAACTGCTTGACCAAAATAATGAGCCAATGTCCTGCTGTAATTATGAGGTTGTCCAGTGTCTGTCATTCCGGGATGACATGAGTGAACCAAGACAAGCTTTTGTCACTGATCACATGCATCCATGATTCAAGGGAGTGTGGATAAAACCTAGGTCACATTTACCCATATAGTGCCATTCCAAGGCAAATGTCCTACACACAAAAGTAACACCCTGACACCTACAAGACAATTGCATTGGATGCTTATGCTAAGTAGTGCTAGATGTGTAGTTTTCATAATCCATTTGCTCAATGTAGAACCTTCAATAGGGAATACTGACATCTGTGCAGTGAGGAACACCTGGCTGAAGGCTCTGTAGTGCACAATAGCACTACCACCATATAACTCAGATCCAGACATGTGGGTCATAACACTGGTACAGACCACTTCAGGTGGTGGTATCCACATATTCATAAAGGCTACTCACTAGTAAAGACCACTACTCCAACTCAATTCATCACAGATGAGTCAGGTACAGGTGACTGTGGTGAAAGCTGCATTCTAGGTTGTACCCTCATGTACATCCACCATCATGTCCTCAGACTACCAACACACATCCATAAATGTGGTATGAAATGTTATGATACAACACCAAATAACCTTCGACTGGTGGACTGTACCTAGCCCTACAGCAACTGTGCAAAGTACCCATGTACTGACACAGTTGCATAATGTGTTATGCAATGCAATAATACCACTGTTTGTAACCAGGTCAGTTGTACACACACCAGGGTCCCTCAGATGTTGTCAGCAGTAACACAGTTGACTGTTGCTGTACACCAGTAAACAACACCTTCATGGTTGGATATGACCTAGATGTACCTGCCCTGAATATGTACATCCCACACTCAGACAACATACATGAAAATACCATAGCTGTTGCTGTCCTTTGTACATACAGGTGGCTACAATCATTACGCACATGCTCATGGAAAATAGGTCCATGGCTGCTGAATGCTAACAGTGCAAAAGGTTTGATATCTATGTTGACAGAGGTAATATTCCCTCTCTACTGGTCACCCATGACACTTATCATATCACACAACAAGCCATGTGGCATGTATGTCATTGGACATGTCCACCAAATGCATTGCCTACAAACATACCCAAATAACAGGATTGCAGGACCTACACACATGGCCTGTATTGACAGACTCAGGGAAATACAGCTATGCTCTATATGTTCCTGAGTAGTTACAGATGATATGTCCATGACATGTACAGCCATGTGTGACACACTACTCCTACATATACCCCATGTCAACAATTGCAAGCCATGCATGCATGTTGTGTGCTGTCTGGACATTAACCTTATTACCACAATAGCCAGAACGTGCTGGGGTGAGATGTTTATAAGCCACAGACCTCACACATGCTTGAACAAGTGCAATGCCTAGCTCAAACAGAGCACATTGCTGGCACTCTTCCAGTAATCATGAGGTGTGTGTGTGGCAAATATGATGTGTGTGTGGCAAATATGATGTGCGCACTGTTGACCATTACAGTGACCTGGCTTCACAGTGGAACTGTCAACTAACAGTTTGTGGGATCATGACATGGAATATTGCTGTGTGTGTGTCTTGCTGATATGTGCTGTTGGCATAAATGTACACTTAGCTGCTCAGTGAAGGTGGTTGTGTTTCCTACCAGTACATGAATACAACATCCATTATGATGTAATGCTCAGCTAGGTTTCACACATGGTGTGGGGAAGGTGTGGAATGTATTCTCTTGACCTGCTAGTCCACTTACTGATGGAGACTGCATATGTGTACATGTATTGATGTGTGTTCAGATTCCATGCATGTGCAGTGTCTGATGTTTGAACATGACTGTTGTCTTAGTACATCATGCAGTTGCAATGCAGCCTCAACATTGCCAAGAGTATACGGTGATATGCTCAAAGTACAGTAAGCTGTACTTTAGTTATGGACAGATGTTTGGACATAATTACTAAGTGGTGGGGCTACTTTGCAAGTGAATGATTACTGAGGATAGCTCACAGGTGTGTTACAACCATTCCTACAATAACCTGTGTAACTACTAAGCTATGGTTTCATTAATTGATGAGGAAGACACACAACGTAGAATGCAGTAAGGGAGACACTGAAGGCAAACCTCTTGACACCTGTAACAGTAACACCAGCCCTCTGCATATATTGTGCATATATCAGCACAGTTGGCATAGAAAAGAGTCAGTACGCTTCGTAGTGCATGTGATAGTGCTGTAACTCTGTAATACCTATGATGAGATAGGCAGGTGTTTGAGTCACAGTACTGGCACATGTGGGTGTGTGTGTGTCCATATATGTCATGTATGGTGGGGAATATATCCCAAATGTTTTTCACTCTCCTGTAGACTGTTGTAGACATCTGTACAGAGTGAATTGTAGAAAGCAAGACATAGGCAGGGGTTTGGATCTCACACATGTCAAGTGTCTGTATGTGTGTGACATAGGTTTATATCTTTGTGAATGCCACAGTGTGTGTGTGTGTGTGTGTGTGTGTGTGTGTGTGTGTGTGTGTGTGTGTGTGTGTGTGTGTGTGTGTGTGTGTGTGTGTGTGTATGGCTGTCTGGTCCCTGGAGTGAGGCTGTATTTTACCATAGTGAAATGATAAGACACCCTCCCCCTATCAACTCAATGCAATCTAGTATCCCTGTTGATGACATCAATCTTAGAAGGGCATTCTAACCACCTGTAAATGTGTAAGCCCTGGGGTGAGGCTTGTTGTTCCATAGCCTACTGCTGAACCCCCCTTCCCACATACACTCACTGCAATCTAGTATCCCTGTTGATGTCCCTGATTTTAGGCCATTCTAACTACCTGTACATTTGTAATCTCTGTGGCGTGTCTTGTAATTGCGTAGTACTATAATGATGATTTGCACATAGGCAGGGGTTTTCATCCCAACACTGTCAAGTGCGTGTGTGTCAGAGTGTGTGTTACTGTGTCTGTGAATCCCTGAGTGTGTGGGTGTGTTTCTGTGTCTGAATCCCTGGGTGTGTATCTGTGTTTGCATCCTGTCATGAGAGCAGGTATTACTGCTTCCCAATGAGAAACCACATTTTCAACTGGCCTTTACCCTTGTCATCTGCTAAACCACTCTTTTACCTCCTCCCCGCTCCAGGTAACTATATCTGTGATGTCACCCACTATGGATGTGATGGCTCTGGCCACAGTAGCTTACTACACAGCTATCATGCTCTTGGATCATTAGATTAGTAAACATGTTTGACACTTGGGAGATTATAACTGTGATGTGAAAGCTACAAAGTGCAGACAGTTATTGTCATACAGACCTGTGAGTAGTCTACATTTACATATGGGACACTAACTGAAAACACTGACATCCCCCGGCACATGAAATTATACCTGAAAGAGGAAGGCAGAACTTCAAGATCAACATGCAGTTACGGTTGTTACACATGGTACATACTGTCAAAAGTACAAAATGCATTCTAAAACTGTAGTACATGGTATGTTTGCTGCCTGTCAACACTAAACAATGGTAATCTACAATTGTCTTCCTAGTATGTTCACCCTGGGCATCAGACCATATGAGCATGTCCCTGCACTGATTGTGTGGATGACAAGGATGCGGCACAGGCATCATCATATGCACAGGGTGATAATGTTTGCCAGAGGCCTAGGCTGCACCATTGGATGACATCATGTGTGTGGGTTAGGGCCTTTTATCTCATTGGGCAAGTGTGGATGGTATGACTGTGTGTGTTGAGGTGCCCTACATTTGTTTCTGGTGTGTGTGTGTGTGTGTGTGTGTGTGTGTGTGTGTGTGTGTGTGTGTGTGTGTGTGTATGCACACAGGTCTGGCATATGGCTGGCCTACACAGGGGTATTATTGACAGCTGCAGACTATACAGGGCAGGTTTTGCAGTTCATGGTGTTTGGCCACAGCCATGTAACCTGCGCCTTCTATGGGTTGCATGGCCACTACCAGGCAGAGGTCCAGATTGGGTACTGTCTGATGTCACATATCCACTGTAACCATGTCCCTGTTGGGACCGTGCAGGACCACGTGCACATGGCCTGCTGTGTCCTGGTGTGGACAACACAGCACCAGCTGCACTGCTGCTGCTACCGCCACTATGGGAGCAGGCATGTGAAGTAGCATGTTCACGTAGACCTTCAACAGGTGATGTAGCTGGCCTATGTCCACGTGCCCAACACCTCACTCCCACCAGATATTCTAGCACAGACATTCCACGCTCGAGGATTGACATACCATGGTCAAAGACTCCCACCATGTCACCCAACCATCTATCCAAAACATCTGCAAGATGATGGTGAGCATTTGCACTTGCCTGGAAGTTGTCAGTTAAAGAATGGACAACAGCTCTCTGAAGCCTCAGACCTTCTTTGTTGTGCCATGCAACACGTGCCTGTGCCTCCATTACAGCCCAAAACATGCATCTGGTGACACCAGCTGATGTGCTATGTCTTGCAGGGGCATGTTGGCCAGAAGACCTCCTACAAGCAGCCCTGGGCACATGCCTGTGTGGGACATCACCAGTCAGTTGGCTGGGATAATGATGTGGAGGCACACCTTCCATAGTCTCCACACATTCCTGTTTCATGCTACCACCTGCCAACTGCCCTTCCACTATGGCCACTGGTGATGGGGTATGTGTAGGCATGAGAACTGTGTGCGGGGTTGAGGGAGATACAGGTGGAATGGCATCCAATGGCACAGATTCAGTCCCCTGACAACCCTGCCTGTGCCTCAATCATACTTTCATCATCACTGCTAGAGTCTATGGGGACACTAACATCAGGTGGACTGCAGGAGGACAGTGCACCTACATCAACACCTGTGAGGTGCAGACAAGAACTGTACATTACAAGTTATACATCACAGTACAGACACACAGAGACAGACACACAGAGACAGACACAGACACACAGTGACAGGCAGACAGAAATACATAGCCAGACACAGACAGACAGACACAGAAATACACAGACAGACACATGATATAGCAACCAACGACATACAACATGCATGTGATATGGCAGAGGCATTCAGCTTAAACAATTATAGTGGTAGTTATCATACATCCCTGAGTTGCACACAACAGCATGCCTGTGTTATAGCTGAAGTCATGCACCTTACACAATTATAGTAGTAGTTAGCATACATCCCTGTGTTACACCATTTGTGTTAGTAGGTTATGCCCCAAACCTGCAGCACAATGCATGCACTATGCACCATTGCACCGCACTGCCATATTTTGTGCAACATACCCCACATTTTAACAGACCATCACTGACCTGTGTACATCTGCCACTGATGCTTTGTGTTGGCCACTGCTCCTATTTGTGAGGAGGGCATTAGCAGAAGGGTATGTTGAGTGAAAACTATGTTTGTCTGAGCCCTAGTTTGCATATCTCCCCCAAAGCAGTGCATGTCTGTTCAACATTATTCTGCTTATCCCTCAGCAGAGTCTACAGACAATGTGCATGTAGCTGTACACACATGTTTGACATGGCTGTCTCTACTTTGCAATGGTGCCACAGACCAGCACAGGTTAACAGTATACCAGCCTGATGTATGGCATATGACCTTGCCAATCACATGTAGTATGACATGTCTTCTGCTGAAGTGTTGAATGAAATGCATACATGTTTAACAGAATGGTGTCCTATCAAATATACAGTGAGGTAATGGTATCCCAATGCAGGGACATGTTATAATGGACCTTCAGCTGATGCAATGTTGTCTGCCCGCCCTACAGATATACAGTGACATACTGCACATTGAGCTGATGTGCATGGCCATTGCAGGGCATCATGTGGCTTCACTATTGTTATACAGTGTGAGTTACAGACACAGTTCATTGCCATGACTGTGTTCAGATACAATACATATCTAATGTGGAATGTGACCCATGTCACTGAGGTGTATACACACTAAACACTAATGTGGAATGTGTGACACAGGTCGC
Source organism: Protopterus annectens (assembly GCF_019279795.1). Classification (NCBI taxonomy): domain Eukaryota; kingdom Metazoa; phylum Chordata; order Ceratodontiformes; family Protopteridae; genus Protopterus; species Protopterus annectens. The sequence continues at coordinate 804,521,346 of NC_056736.1, forward strand.
TGAAGGGTATACAGATGACACCCCTGCACATCTGCAACCATATTGCTGATGCCTGGCAACTTTGGCCAGACATGGCTAACTTAGTAGTACTCCATGTCCCACATGCCATCTGTGTACCTCACACACATGAAGAGCAACCATGACAGTGATGTCTGACACCAGCAAGGTGAATGTACTGTATCTGTGGCCTGATGTGGTTGTATGTGTATGTTGTGCAACACATGTATGTATCTGGATACTGTATAGGTGGAAGCTTTCATGTCGTGACACACTCAAGATGTTCAAGACATGTTATGTGGTGGTTTGATGTCATGCCTACACAAGCTGTGCACAGGCCTGTATGATGTTTAGTGTGTCACATCTGCAATATCACCATTACACAAAGGCCATAGTTGTATTGTGTTGAGCCAATGTACAACAGGGTGTACACACATGTACATCCATTCTACTGTGTGTGTTGCTTCATGTCTCTGGCCATCCTCCATGGCCATGTGTAAACACGTTTTGTCCAATGGCTGTGATGGGCATTTATTTCATAAGTCAGTATTGTCCCATATGACATACACCCATATATGTCATATGCTCCACTGAGGAAAGGGTTATACAGACAAATGGTGGTATGTTTGGGATGTGAGATATCATGTTTTGCAGGATAGTTAACCAGTGTTGCAGTCAGCCCACAAAATGTAATGGAAATGTCAGATAGCACATGACATTGTGTGACATTCATATCAAGGGTATAATCCACAAGGGTGAATCCTGTGGGCTGGTCATACTTCAGCTCCAAAACATTTAGAGTGTGTGCACACATATGCTCTGTGTATAGTACTGTTTGTATTCCCTACATGTGTAATGCTGATCTGTAGTACATGTCCTTACAGTGAACCACACCTCCCCCATTGAATTTACAGCTGTCCACACATCTGGCCATGTCAGTTTGTAAGGTTTAGTGTAGGTGTTTCATATATTCTTCAGTTATTCCACATGGATAACCACTGTGATGCATTGCAGGTCTGACCTGTATATATTAACAGAGCCACTATACATTATGTGTACGTGTGTTAAATGACCACATGGCAGATAGCATGCAATTAATATGATCTTTACGTTATCAAGCCTGATAAATAATAACAATCTCACCAGCAACGGGCTGCTTTTGCTGCAAAATGCCAGAGGTACCTAAATAAGAGTGTCACAGCAGTAATATCATTACCCACACCTGCGTGCATGTTAGCACATATGCCAGTACAATAGTCTATACTATGGAGCATGCACATCTGTGCATACATAGAGTAGCAAACTATAGTATGTGGCATGTGTGCATACATGCATTGCATACGTTAAATATTGTACAGTAACATGTGACTATATTAAATATAGTTGTGTTATATGTGTAGTAGTGACTTACCAGGCAACTCCTGGCTCAGTGGCTGTGAGACACCCACCTCCACAATACCAGCTAAAGCTTGTGGATGGAGTTCTGCAGGTGTCCCCTGGTTGGCCAGTAGCTCCTTGGTATGTGTGAGTGGGGGCTGGGTGAGTGCCCCCCCCCCACCTGTTGCAGCTAGTTTCCTGGTGATTGCATTTACATGCTGTTTTGTCTATCTAATGAGGTCAGTGCCATGTTGGTGCACCTGCTGACAGGTGCAATTGTGGCCACCAACATCATTTACCCTCCTGTGAAGTTCCTCCCACTGGGCATCCCAGTGCTGTGCATCCTGTGGCACATGGCTGAAGAGTGTTTTATGATTGTCAAGGAGGTATGGAATGAGGACTTCATCCTCCATCCAGGTGTATGGTGGCAGCCTGGCTTGAGGCATACCTGAAAGACATAATGATGGAGACAGGTCACAGTAACTCAGAGAGAAGTACAGTAGTACAGCTTTACATACATATCTATCACATTTATTATGATTACAACTATGTCTTTGCAAATCTGCATGACACTAACACCACTGACATGTTTAACTCACACACATTTGACACTTACTGGTGATTTGATGTTATCACCATATATGTGTGTGTCATGTTTTGACATTGCTCATACTCCATGTGGATGTTGTCTTGATGTGGGCATGTCTGTTTGCCAGTACTGGTGTCTTTACTTATCAGCACATGGCTGGATGTATTCACATTAATGCAAGAGACCTTAATGCTATGCATATGTCACATATATAGTCATACATAGCCTTAAGGGACATGACCTCTGACCCTGCAGACTTGCTCACGGAAAGGTTTACATGTATGTGTTTTGCCATGCACATCTGCATGGCACTGTAGAGCAGTATAGCATCCTGGCATGCCTTGGTTGTTTCTGGGTCTCATACCCTAATTTGGTCTCCGGAGTGAATTTTGAGTGGTTTTTTGTAACGTTTGTTCACTCTTTCATCTCCACATTTGGTGTTGATCCTGCCATGTATTACCTGTTTTGCACATGTGAAACACATGGGACAATGGCTAGCTTGATGGTATTTGCAGGGTTGGATATCAACTATAGCATGTATGGTCATAGTGAATTAGTAGGCTATATGCCCTGGGCCATTTATGAGCATAGGCTGAAAGGTTACCTAGCTGTAGCCAACAGACAGGTAACTTTCAGTGGCCAGTTCAAGCAGTGCCACAGAACTGATCCACAGGGTTACTGATCTATTTGCCATGCGGTCATCATACCATGTTTCAAAGAGGGGCAATGTGCAGCTTTGCTGGACAGGGATGCATAGTATGGCAGGAGTATGTAAAGTGTATGGGACAGGGATCTGTCAGGCATGTTATGATCCTTGTACTAGAAAGGTGGATGTCATTGAAGTATGTGTTTATTTGAAATCAGTATGTGTAAGTGTAGCATGTTCAACATCTCTGGGTTGCACATGGCTTTATTCATGGTAGGCATCATGCTACATAGTGGAGCTAGGGATTGTGAAGGCCGGTGTAGGCCATCTGAACATGGTCAATAACCCTTAAAGGAAATATGTGATCTATTATGGGTCGCTTAAGTGTTGAGTATGGCTGAACAATGATCTCTATATTCATGGATGGCACCCTATCATGATTAGGGGTGTTACTTATGACCACCTGACTGGTGTGGTGAAGTGACTATCAAAGGAAAGACTACTGTCCAGCTGCATCCCATACACACAGTTTCCATTATGTTGACCGCTGCCTAGGTGGTAGTTCATGGGTACAGGGATTTTAACATAGGGCATGACAATGCAATACTTAGCTGTGAGATTGTGGCCATACGTCACATACCACAAATCTGACCCACAAAAGCCTTTCTGTATGTTGCCTGCAGCACTCATTGAGTCAACTATTGCTCCTAGGTCATAGTCATTTGCAAACTTCAATAGGCAGATGCCTTCTGTGTTAGTCTGTGTGATATAGATAGCAAAGAGGGGGAGTACCAGGAATGAACCCTGTATTACTGTAGCTGGCACTGGTTTGATGTGTATGCATTAGTCAGACACCACCAGTAGTGTTGGTTCTGCCAGCTGTCCAGTTGCCAACCAATCCTGTGACATAGAAATATACACCTAGTTTACTGAATGTAGCTGGAACACAGTATGTGTGATGGTGTCCTAAGACCTGGCAAGGTCAAGATATGCTGTGTGAATCAACCTTACTGTCATCTACATCTGTACTGACTACATCAAATAAGTTGTTCACAGTTCATGGCCTTACAGACCAGATTCAGCAGGGTAGTATTGCACTGTTTCCCATTATCAGTGGTGTCTTCCCCTTTGTGGGTCATGATAACTGTTGATGTGCACCATTCAGTGTGTACACAGCCTGACATGAAGCTGTGATTGAACATGATGTGTATGTGGCGAGCTCATTGTTCTAACATTTGTGTAAAATACACCCTGGGATGCTGACAGGTCCCATGCAAGCTGTATGTATGGCTTTAGAGAGTGCAGCTTGTACCTGCATAGTTGTTATTACTGGGATTCTTTAGTGTACATGAATATATAAATACATGTACCTGTTGGGGGGTGTGAGAGTGGGTTTAGGTTATCCAAGACCCTATCTGGATGAACAAGTGCTATTTCTGTACATGCAGTACTTCTCATGCCATAGTGCTATGAAGCACAGCAGGTCTTGTTGTTGCCATTATGATCCATGACACAGATATAGAATGCTCTGTGGTTGGCCTTATAATATGTGGCTGATTAGTTCCACAGTAGCTTTGTGTGGTTGTATATGGTGTATCTGCATCTTACTGAGGCTGACCAGGGATCACCTCCACTCATGTGTGTTCACTCTTGCAACAGTTTCTACCTTTTGTGGTAAAGTTTAAAGCAGGGTACCACCAGTTTGCCTTCCTGTTTGTGTTTGGTTGAATCTTGGTTCTGTTTCAATAGCACAATCACTGCACTTATGTGAGTGCTTAAAGTGCATTTGTGTAGCTTCAGCATTTGCACATGCATTGTCCTTCTGCATGGGTGCCATGACAGTCATCACTTAGCTTTTAAGAAGCATAACATTGACTTTGGAGGTGGACTATGTGTAGTATACTGTTAGCCCTGTTTGTGTGACTATGGTGATCCATGTCATTGGGGTTAATGAAATCCAACATGCATTGAGCATAGGTGTTGGTACATGAGGAATCTTCCCAGTTCATAATGTGATACTTGAGAGTAGCCATTATTAGGGTTTTCTGTCTCAAACCTAATATTCCCCATTACAGCACAATATGACAATTGGGAATTCTGAGGCATGGTGGGTGATCTGTCACAAGGTGCAATTTGTCACAAACATACACTTTGGCACAAAGGTAGTTGCTCAACATAATGTATCTAAAGTTATGCAAGTGCAACTAGTATTGGGGTGTACATTTCCTTCAGGAATATGGACACACCTGTGGCCTGTGTGTTCCGATAAAAGATAATGGGCAAGAGGTGTGGTATGTGTTATAACATGGTCATGCATGGTTGCTCTCCAGAGCTTTTAATCATATCTCAGTCACTGCACAGATATGTTCTCCATGTTAAGGACTGACGTAAGTGAGTCCATATTGAGTTTCTGAAATGTATCATTGAGTAGAGAGACCCGCAAATTTATTGCTTGGCTGTCCCTGTTACAGCAGTGGACCTTCACTTGAACCTTGCATGATGAAAGCACTATAGGGGAAGCATGAGCTGTAGCCAGTATCCAGATTCGCAGGGGTGACAGGTGCAGGCCCTATCTGGCAAAGCATCATGGTCTGTCAACCATGTTATCCCAGGCAGACAGATACTGGATACCCTTTGAATTACACCAGTACATTATACAATTGTGGAATACAATTCTTTAGTGCCTGTACTGCAGTATCATTCTGGCCAATGGCAGAATGCCAGAATGCTACCCAGGCCTTGGGACATACCTGCATGGGCTACAAGACCTGACAGTTCCTACATGTGTGTTTCCATGCAGTCCAGGCAACTGCATCACAGGTCCTGCACAACAACATAGAATATGCCAGAGCCATGTGTATATTTCAAATGGTGGTTTGAGTGTATGGGTATGTGGCTAATCATGGCAGACAGGCAGCTGACAATATGTTTGCCCTTGTATAGCTTGGTGTGTAACATAGTGCTAGAGTTTGCATTCACAAATGAGTACTGTCAGGCATGTTTCTGGCCACGTGTTCTGAGGAGTGGCACAATTTGGCAAACTATGTCATACAGTTTGTGTACTTTGTTGTCTGTCTATTCCAGCTTGGGAGATCTCTTGCTTGGCTAGAAACCTAGAAGCCTTTGTGAATGTGTGTGATTTCTGGTGGTATGTTTGGGTGTCCTTACTGTGTTCTGGTAAGAGTATGTGTTGAGTGTGGTGATGAGATGCATGTGTTAACCTACACCTCATGACTGTCCAGTCCAGTCATGGCTGTAGACTGGACAGCCTTCCAGCTTATCTCTATAGCTGCATCCCAGACAATATGTGGGGTGTGGTGTTAGGTGGGTTTGGCAGTGTACATGGCATAGAAATTACATTTCCCCAGGATGGCCACATACACAAAGCTGACATTAGTAAACACCAGTAGCTGACTAGTGGACATGCCTGTATGAGCATTCAGTACTACAAGTACCAAGTACTGTATTTACTTTACTTATTGCTTATAAGGATGTTTTAAACAGTGATGCTCACAAACAAATAATTGTGTTATGGACTTGAAAACACTGGCTATTACAGAAACATAGTAGCTATCTTTAGCAGCAATCCTCATCTGAGGAGCACATCACATCCTGATAGTTGATTACAGATGTTGCAAGTGTCAACAGGTCTGTATCCTTTTCTGGGTATATACTCACATTTCCACCAGAACCATGAGCTCTGTTGGGCATGGACACCCACTCCCCAAACAGAGTCGAGTATCAATAGATTCTGCTGCCACTATCAACATGATCAGGATATAATCAGATAGTGTAAGCCATCACCTATGAAGCAGCTATTACACATGGGCAGCAGTCTCCTACATCTTACACTCCTACTGCAGATGTTACACTGGAGTTAAAGATGATATGCAACTTGTTTCATTACCAGGACTGTGCACAACCTTACATACATTATTTGCAAGTGGCTGTTAGGTTTGCAATGAGAGGTTAGGCTACACAAACCTGAAAGTTCAACCAGTGTGCCTCTACTTACAATATCCACTCTATGTAGGTGTGCACATAGCTGTTTGACCCAGCTCTGTAACAAGGGTCACTACACATTTGCATAGCATGTACACATGCTCAGCTGTTATTGCTTGCAAATGATACTAGAGAGGTGGATATTACATGTCTTATGTGCATGGATAGTTACCTAGCTCTTCCAGTTTTCTTTGCTATCATGCTGCTAAATTGTCTGATAAATACAATTCATATGTATCCTGGGATCCCTATCACAACACCGACATGCCACAAACCCAACACTCAAAACAACGACACCAAAACACCGAAAACGCACAAAACCGACAACTCACAAAACCGAACACCATAACACCGACACCCAAAACACCGACACACAAAACGTAAACTACACATAACACACAACTATACATGCACTAACCCTAACCCAAACCCTAACCCTAAGGTCCGACACTACCGCACACTTACCCTGCCCGCACCCTAACCCTAACTCACTTAACCCACCACTAAACCTACATTCCATCACTATCGCACACTTACCCTACCCGCACCCTAACCCTAACTCACTTGACCCGCCACTACACCTAAAGTCCGTCACTACTGCACACTCACCTTTCCTGCACCCTAACCCTAAATCCTACACTATCTCACACTTACCTGTCCGCTCCCTAACGCTAAATCCCTCACTATTGCACACTTACCTGTCCGCTCCCTAATGCTAAATCCCTCACTATCGCACACTTACCTGTCCGCTCCCTAATGCTAAATCCCTCACTAGCACACACTTACCTGTCCACTCCCTAATGCTAAATCCCTCACTGGCACACACACGTTGCCCATGTCGGTGTTTCGGCTGTCGGGATTTCACATTGTCGATCATCTGTCTCGTTGGTCTTCTTGTGTCGGTCTTCTTAGCGTCAGTGTTTCGGCATGTCGATGAAGTCAAGGAGACCCATATCGTGTTATTGAGTATTGTAATTGCCAATAGACATGACTAATATTTACATAACATAACACAAATGCTATGTAAAATGGAATACAGATCTCCCTAGAATATTGTACACTACACAGTTATTGGCACAATAACCTACAATGCAAATCATATTTGCAATGTAAGCCCACCTTTGACATGTTCATCTCACTAATACACCCATGCATATGTCTACTGTTACAATATATCAACATATACTATTCCCTGTTATAGCACATACTTGTTGGACCAACCCTGACACTGACAGTGGCTGGGAAAGAATTTGCGAATTCCAAGCCCATATATATCATCCCTTTTGGTGTATGAGGTGTTTACCTTGTGACCTACAGCAGTATACACATAGAATACTGCAGGCATTACAACTGCTCAACAATACATCACTACAAGATAGCTATTTCCACTATATGAATTGATTACACTGTAATTTTACAGAACAGGTACTATATACACAGATGTAGTAGAAGTTATACATACCTTCTTGGTAATTGGAAGTGTTATTGACTTGTACTTTAATCTTTGACGGTTTGTGTTTCAATGTTCTGTTGGGTATTTTGTACTGTTCAGCAGGTAAATACAGATGGTTTGAATGTGTGACAAGCAATCCTTTTATAGTTAGAGATCAGTAGCATGTGCTATCCTCATCACCAATTGGTGTTCCAAGATAGTTAATTACATGCACATCAGCTGTGCAGCTACTGCATTAGCCAATACCATGGCAACAGTGGAGTATAAATGAGTACTCCACTTGGGCATTGTCCCTTTGACTTACTTGTGAGGAAGACAGGCTGGAAGTTTTGTCTGAAATAAATTGCAACAGCTGTATGGAGACAAACACAAATATATTGTATGCAATGTCTAGAAGATTTGGTCTAAATGTGAGTACTACTGTTACATTTCTGAACATTGCTACTTGTGTAGGGTTTGTCAGTACCTAATACTTCTGGATATGTTTCAGTCTGGCTAGGATGTTTGACCAGCTCAAGACTGTATGGCTATGCATATAATGTTAGGGGGCTTACAGTGTGCTCACCAGACATCTTTAGTTTGGTGTAAATGTGTATCATACTGTGCTGCTAATCAGTAATTGGTAACACTTTCTGATATAATTACTGTTCAACACTCTGAAACAGGATTTGTTCAGACAAACTCTGTCACATCAGCAGGTGTTCCATTGTATAACAGCAACTATTTGGTGAATAATTGGTTATGGGATGACAGTATGTATTGTTGTCTAATACTATGGTGATTGCAGGCTGATTCATTAAGGCACTATTAAATGCTTCCTGTATAGCATGCAGGTAATGTTAGTCCTTGAATCCTTTTGGCAATACATCGGAATGTAATAAAGTTTTTGTGTATTTCTGTCATGGATATTTTCAGTCATTGTAGTTGTGTTGGTGACTAACCCTATTTCATAGAACATATTTGTAATAGTGTATTGGCATATACTCTTCATATGCCATGTTATACTCAGATTTGAACACTTCAGATGCTGTATACACACATGTATGTATGTATGTTATATATATATATATATATATATATATATATATATATATAGTGTATATATATACATATATATATATATATATATATATATATATATATATATATATAACATATACCTTTCATTGGGTAAATGGCGGTTTGTGCTATTTCCACACACACACAATCCTCCCTTTTGTGTTTTAACCTGTGGGAATACACAACTGGCATAGGTACATCTCAGGTAGCTTAGTGGTAGGTTACTCTGAGGATGGTGTACATGGGTGCGGGTTATAATCCTGGAAGTGGTTATTATTTTACCACTTAAAGCAGGCACTGGTAGGGAAAGTGTGATTAATGCACATTTAAGCAGTTGTAAGCAAGTTTGCCCATGGTCTTCTTGACGGTAAGCAAAGGTTACACCTGTGAAGCGCTTATTTGTTTAACTGTGTTTAAGCGCCGCTTACCGTCATGCAAACCCATGCAAAACTGCTTACAACTGCTTAAAAGTGCCTTAATCAACCTGCATCCAACAGCTCTTATTCTGGCCCTCAAAATAAATTAACAGCCCTTGAACCCGGGACCATGAACACCACAGTCACTGACTTTACCAATAAGGCATCTGAGCTATGTACAAATGTTATGGTCTTTAGAATATACATTTTACTACGTGCATTCCTCACTACTCAAAACAAATATGACAATCGGTTGGTGTACATATGTATGATACATGTTAATGTTCATATGTTTGTGGAATTAAGTGTTGCATTGTGACCTGATAGTGTGCATTTGGGATGAGAATGGTTCTTGTTTTGTGTCCTTTTTTTATTGTTTCCATACTCCATGTATACACCTCCAGTTCACATATTGAACATCCAACCCAGGCTCTCCATGATGCTTAATTTCATTACGCATCATTCCTCCCCCACCCCAATCTTCACATACACTACAACCATCCCTTCTTTGGTGAATTAAGTTAATATTAATAGTTATAATACCAGAGCTGCATGTGTTTTGTGTACACTTCAATTCCTTTGGATTGCTTCTGTCAGGAAGTGTGTTCATTGATGTTTATATATGGCTATAGATTTAACTGTGTGTGTGTGTATAGATATATATATATATATATATATATATATATATATATATATATATATATATATATATATATATATATATATATATATATATATATATATATATATATATATATATATATATATATATATATATATATGTGTGTGTGTATATATATATATATATATGTGTGCACACATCACTGAAATACATATATATATATATATATATATATATATAGATAGATATATAGTTAGTATTACTTTTTAACATTTATACATATGTAGATGTGTATATGTTGATTCACAAACTACAGTGCATTACAATGTACTGTACATATGTACACAAAGTGACTGTCCCATTTGTGGTCAGTTCTATGGAATGCCTATAGTAAAAGGTGTAGTCTAAAAATGTATACAGCTCAGATGGCTTAGTGGTAAGTTCCATGACTGTGGTGTGTGTGGTCCAGGGTTCCAGACCTGCAATGCTTTAAAATATTTTTTACTCCAGAATAAGGCTCACTTGAGCTGTTGTAAGCATGTTTAAATGTGTTTGTGTGACATTAAAGCAGCAGTTAAACACAGTTAAATGAAATGTAGAAACGTATAACCTGTGCATGCAAACATGGTCACATCTGCTAACTACTTATATTTCATTGTAGTAACATCTCACTATGTGCTTACATAACATTACAATCTCTGTTGACTTTACTCTCCAGCACACATGGGTTTATATGGGTGTTTCAAATGTTTATTATACTAAAGATTACTACCTAATTATGCAAGCTGTGGTTAAGGTATACTTTTTTACATGAAAAACATCTCTGACTTTATTGGTATTTGAACCAAGAATGCACAGATACTATGTGATTGCTGTAACCATTACACTATTGACATTAATGTTGCTTCTGCCTATTTCCTATTTAGATGATTTCTTTGTGTAAACTAGGCTAAGCAAAGGGTGGAGGTGCTCAAAACCACTGAGCTTCACTTACTCTTGAAATGAAAATAGGTTACCTACAGGAAAGATGAGAAACAAGCACAGATGGGAAACACGCATGCAACAATACCATACCGGCTTGCATGTGTCAGCCTTAGGCTTTCAAATACTGGCCAAGGCTCTTAGCGCCCCATGTTGCCTTTTTTAGGCAAGGCTCAAAGGTGAATCCCACCTCCGTAAACAGCACAATAGAAAAATCAATGAGGGTTATGATACTCAACGCCAGGAGTTGTAATCACAAAATACAAGCACTCACAGTACTCCTCAGTATGGACAACGTCAACTTCTGTGGAGTAACTGAAACCTGTTTTAAGGCTCCTGAGAGCACAGAAGCACTACACCCCATACCACACATTTCAGCCACAGAACATGGACTGACACAGACATGGAGGGAGTGTATCCATATTCATCAGGGATGCCTAAACCTCCAGGTTAGTGGGGCAGCATGATACCTCTGAGATCGTCCATGTGCAGCTAACATCAGCTGCAACTGCAATGCAAACTGTGGCCTGCTACAGATCACCCTCCATGACCCAGGACCACCACTCCACCTAACTGGAGACAGTGGAAAACATGACAGTCCTACCATACACCCTGGTATTGGTCGATTTCAACTACCCTACCATTAACTGGAAAACGTAGTCAAGTACTCACTTCCAGGCCCAGTGCTTCCTGGGATTTATTACCTCAAATTCCCTGTATCAGATGGTAAACTTCCCAACTAGAGGTGGAAACATACTAGAAGTGGTCATCACCAACACGGGCGACAGGTGCACCACAGCAGAGGTAAACTGGTCAATGGTTAGATCTGACCATGAACTATTCACTGATGATTTCCACACCCAACTATCTACCCCACCCAAGGAAACCTCAGTGAAAACCTTTCCTACAGCTAACTTCACACTACTAAAGACAAAGGTGGGAGGTTTTACAGCCCCCACACTAAGGGAAAACACTGCTCAAGATACAGAAAGATTTACAAATGCACTCTATAAGCACCTACAAGGATGTTTGGATCGTGCCATCACTGGTAAACCAAGACTCGCTCCTCAAGACAAGGACGCCAGTCTGGTGGATCCCTGCATTAAACAGGCTACACAACAGAAGGACAGTAGTCCAGAAAAACAGCAAATCCCAAGAAGTTTAGACATCTGTGACCAGTATTAGTAAGAAACTTAGGCCCCTCATGAAATCATCCAAGGCTAACATCAACAGGAAATTAGACAAGGATTTGAAAGATAACCACAATGCCTTCTTTGGCTATGTCAAGGATCTAATTGGTAGAACTCAAATTTGTGTTGTGCAGGTGCAATACAGCACTGAACCTACTGATATCACCAACATCCTTGCAGATACACTGCAAACTTCACACCCTAAAGAGCTCACAACAATACCCGAAAAGTACAGTATCCTAGACATCAATGACACAAAGGTGGAAACAGCCCTCTCAAATGGCAAAACACAGTGTCAATGGAGGCAGATGGTGTCCCAGACTGTGTTTTGCAAACATTACAAGCTGAACTTACCCCCCACCTAATTATGCTTTTCAACCTCAACCTCTACACAGGCTACATGCCCATACAATGGCACATAGCAACGGTTATTCCACTCCACCAAGGTGGAAACACAACTGACCATGGTAACTACCACCCCATAAACCTGACTAGCCTGGTCTGCAAAGCTATGGAGCCCATCATCATGGCACTCATTAACAAAGACATTGGTAACCTCCAAGCACTTGACCCAACCCAGGTTAGTTTGGTTGAGTGCAGATCATGCCTACTGAACCTGTTTGAAATCTTACAGACAGTCACCAAGGCATTAGATGAGGGGAGAGGTGGTTCACAAATACTACCTAGACCTCGCCAAGGCTTTTGACACCATTCCCCACTTGGGTATTATTGATAAACTCACTAGCCTGTACATAAACCCATACATCACAGGATGGGTTGCCAACAGGCTTACACACAGAACCGACATGGTAAGACTAGCAGCCTCCAGGTCCAACTTTTAACCAGTCACAACTGGTGTCCCACAAGACTCAGTCTTGGGACCCCTATGTTAGAAAAATATGTATTAGTAATATGCTTAGTGCATTCGAGGTTTAAAAAGGGTTAACACATGTATTCTATTTCACACTGCATAAATCTGTACAAATTGCAGAAGCATTCCAATCTTGTAATGTCATGAAATATGCGCAGTTATGATCTTTGCTTATGCTTTGGAAATTTACAGGGAAGCATTCAATTTCTGCTAGTGTCAGGAAAATAATAATAGATGTATCACTTCTACTAATGTCATGAGATTTAAACAAAGAGTTATTGATTTTCCGCTTATGCTATGAGGAAAATACACAGCTGCAGAAGCTATTGATAATGAAAACAAAGGCTGCTTGAAAATATGAACTGCAATCAACATTTACTTGTACCTAAGCTAGAAAAGTACCTTGAAATGTAACATATGTATTAGAACTGCACAATAGAAGCTTGTAGTGGGCTAAAGCCCCCAAGGTCAGGTTGTTTTTCTCACATGTTTTTCATAAATCCAGTCATGTCAGCAGGAAATCCAAGTAACATTTTCTATGTAACACATAGTGAGCTTTAAATCTGAATATGTCAGCAGAAAATCTGAGTAACATTTGCTGTAGAATAATACAGAAAGTTGTGTTTAACTACGTCAACCATAGAAAGTAACATTTTATAGAACAGTATAAGAGAAGCATACTGCCTATTAGTAATTAGGCAAAATCCTGTATGTGCATGTTTTTGTCTCCTTGCCGCAAGTAATAAAAGGTGCCATACCTGAACCTTATGTGAATTGGTCTTCGTAGTTTTTTCCATTGACAGATTGGTCCTTCGAGCCGGAAACCCTCACTTCGCCTCGGATCAGACGGGCCGAGTGGTTGAAACCGTACGGGGAAGAAACCAAATCGGTTCTTCTTATTTGAAAAGCCCTCTGACTGAATTGTCGTGCAAAAGAGGCCAGCTACTTTCTGATCTGCGACTGAAGGATGGGTTTTCACGAATCAGGTGATCAGTCATGAAGGCTCAGGTAAGGTGAATCTACTTTTTTCTGTTTTAGATCAGGAACTAGATTTGTATTGTTTTTTGTCAAGACTGTATTTTTACAAGTCAGGAACAGAAAAGAGTACTGTCTTGTCATAGATCAGGGAAAACAGAATAGGTAGGCAGTCATTCTGAAGAGACTATAACAAAATCCATGGTACCACGTTAAAAATAAGAGAGGTTATGTAATGATCAAAAGCTTAGAACAAAATGGGTAATAATTTCAGAAAAAGACCCCAAAATCCGCCGTTAACCGAAGATGCAAAATACATGCAGTCGCAGCACGCTGATAATATTAAATAATATTCAAAATGGGTTAATAAGTATGAATTTGATGATAAATTAGAAAAATACTCACTTGTCAAACTTGTTAAACAGCTCAAAACTGATTCCAAATGTCGGGTAAAAAATCAACGCCAATTAGGAATTCCTCAGGCACACATGTGGCTTGAGGAAGTAAACCGCAGGGAACAAAAGAACAATAATTCAAAAGCAATGTTTTTAGATAAGGAGGACAATAATTTAGTAATAGTGTTGGCCCCTCTGCCTCCCTTACCAGAATATGAAGTGAACAGGTTAGTCCACTCCTACGATATCCTGCTGTCACTGAAAATAGAGACATTACAAAAGCAAAACCCTTTATTAGAGACCCCATCGGGACCAGATCTCGAACATGGGCAGGTAACTCGAATGAAGGCATTGAGTTATATCAAATGATTAAGAATTCACGATCTATGAGTGAAGAAGAAATATGCCCACTCATAGAAGTACCTAATCCTCAGGCAGAACAAGACGGTCAGGACCCAACTATTCTAGTATATAGACCCTGGAGTCCGGAAGATATCCGGAAAGCCACTGAGGGAATTCCCCATCCAAAAGTTAATTTTAGAAAGTTCTCAGTAGATTTACAAGGAATGAGGCTAAGTTATAATTTAAACGAAGAAGAAGTAGAAAAAGTAGTTAGACAAATTGTGGGGCCAGACTGGCACATGATTAGTGGCAACTGGAATACCCGTGACGCTGCACACAGACCCCTCCCACATAGCAGCGCAGAACTAGACAACAGAGTAAAAGGTCTTACAGACCACATCTCTGAGAAATGAAAGCCTAGGGCAGACTGGACTTGCATTAATCAATGCATCCAACAAGAAGGTGAAACTGTTGACCGATATTATGCCAGATTATTAGAATGTTTTAATAACCACTGCGGAATGCAGGTTCCTGAAGATCAAACACAAGATTCCTCATATAAACAGCAGTTAAAGAATGCATTTTTAAAATGCAGTATTGCACCCATAAGCAGTTTTATTACAAAACACATGGTAGATCATCGTACAAGCAGGTTACA
The DNA here is from genome assembly GCF_019279795.1 of Protopterus annectens. NCBI lineage: Eukaryota > Metazoa > Chordata > Ceratodontiformes > Protopteridae > Protopterus > Protopterus annectens. The sequence continues at coordinate 804,536,919 of NC_056736.1, forward strand.
GTCATTACTTGAATATGCTAGGCATGCCGAAAGGCATTTTAATAGCAAAAAGAAAAATAAAGCTCAAGTATTTTCTGTAGAAGATGGAGCAGAAGTTTATGTAGTATAATCCAGGACAAAGGGCAAGAAAAATGCCCAGGGAAACAAACAATCTGATTAGCGATCAGAAGACTTTGAAGTGCGAAAGAAAAGGGGAGAATGTTTTAAATGCAGTAAAAAGGGACACTTGGCAAGGGATTGCAAGAAGAACAAGAAGGCAACCACGGAAGACAAGGAGGGTGAGGACTGACTATATGATAGTCAGGAATCACTAGAAGGGGATAACAGAGAAAGGACAAATGAGAATGTGATAGAAGAAGTAGAGGATGTGACAGAAGAAATAGAGGAAGTGCAGGAAGTTATGGACAGTGAAGAAAATGAAATATTAGACCTAGCTTTATTGAGCCTGGAGCTCTATTTAGCAGACACAAAACCAGAAGTTACACTCTTGGTAGAAGGGAGGGAAGTCAAATTCTTGTGTGACTCAGGGGCATTACGAACCCTGATACATCCCTCCAAACTGCCAGAGAACTCAGAGTCACCTGATTACATACTAGTAAAAGCAGCTAATGGACAGCTGTACTGGGAGCCCCTCTCCCATAACATTGCAATAACTGATCCTGTTTCAGGATTGACTCAGAGAAGCAAAATTGTTGTTTCTGCAAAATGCCCAGTAAACCTCTTGGGCACAGACCTTATGCAGCTATTTGGTATAGCAGTAGTCCCAACCATGCAGGATATGGAAGCACAGTGACAAATTGGTACCTATGCAGTGCAATCGGAGGGTGAAATGTTTTATTGGTACAGCCAGGACTTGGTTACGACTGGTCCAGGGGCTGTGACTGAAGAATTGATGAATGTAGCCATCAGTAAGTTCCCCTCCCTTGACATTGATAAGCAACACTTGTTGCACTGTACCCTGTATTATTGTAACACGCCAGGACCTGATAAGGAATATGAGCAAGAATTGTTTAAAAATCATGCAAACAGATTGATATTACGTAATCTGTACTGGGACATGGAAGGGAACAGTGTAGCCAGCTGTTCATTGCCCCAGGAGTTCTTTGCACTCTATAAATCTAATTGATTACCACATGTTAGCTTAACTAAGGACAAAAACAGAATGGGTAGACTTAGGAGAAAAAGTCACGAGATGGGAATAACAGACAGAATTATAACTGTCAGAACAGGGAATACAAATACAGAAGCTGAATTGGATAACTCAGACCCACCCAGCCATACACTTGCAGTCTAGCAAGGACAGCTGATTAGCACTCCTATTAAAGAAGGAAGAGAATGTCTTACAGAATATACCAGAAACTTTCTGGTCAACAGGAAAGTCAGATGTAGGACTTATTCATACAGCGGAGCCAGTTACTATCACACCAAAGTCAGCATTTAGACCACAGAAAAGACAGTATCCCTTAAGAAAAGATGCAGAGATAGGAATCAAACCTATTATAGCAGCTTTACTTAGGAAAGGGGTACCGGTGGAATCTCCCGATTCACCATGTAACACACCCTTATTTCCTATTAAGAAAGCAAATGGAGAATGGCATATGGTCCAAGATTTACAAGCTGTAAATGGCGGGGTAATATCAAGGGCACCTACAGTGCCAGACCCACACACCCTGTTGAATGATTTAAAATCTCAACAGAAATATTTTTCTGTGGTAGATATCAGCAATGCGTTCTTTTCGATACCAATACACCCTGACAGCCAGTATTGGTTTGCATTCACATTTCAGGTGAAAAGGTATACATATACCGACTACCACAGGGATATTGTGAAAGTCCAACAATATTCTCACAAGAAATGGCAAGCAACTTGACGGGATTCACCCCACCAAGAGGCAGTCAGATTTTACTTTATGTTGATGATATCCTGCTGTCGGCCCCCACCCAGCAAGATTGCAAAGAAGATACCATAGCGCTATTACAATTTTTAGCCACTGAAGGACATAAGGTAAACAAAAATAAACTACAGCTTTGGAAAAAACAAGTCAAATACCTAGGATATGTGATATCCAAAGAGGGTAGAACATTAGATGAGGACAGAAAAGTAGCAATTTTGCAAGCACCAAAACCCACTACCAAGAAGGAAATGATGTCCTTCCTGGGTACAACTAATATTTGCCAAAGCTGGATTCCAAACTATGCTTTGAAATCTGCACCTCTGACTGACCTGATATATAAAAAGCCTATGGCAGCACAGGATTTGTTACAATGGACACCAGAGGCAGAATCTGCTTTCTGCAAACTGAAACAGTTAATAGCGCCCTCATTAGTTCTGGGATTACCAAACTACCATAAACGTTTTTTCCAAACTGTAGATTGTAAGCAAGGTTATATGACATCAGTGTTAACACAACAGCATGGGGACAAGCAATGCCCCATTGCTTATTATTCATCACAACTAGACCCAGTGGCATGGTCTTTGCCTCACTGTGTACAAGTGGTAGTCACAGCTGCAATGGCAGTACAGGCTTCAGCCTCAGTAGTTTTATTCCACCCTCTCACTTTAAGAGTGCCTCATGCAGTCGCAATTATTTTACTGCAAGAGAAGGTAGCATATCTTTCCCCTGCTAGGCATCTTTTCCGTATGACTAAATTGTTGAGCCAACCTCACATGACGATTGAATGATGCATGACTTTGACCCCTTCTACCTTACTCCCAACCCCTGCAGATGGCACACCACACCACTGCCTGCAGGTGATTGAGCAAAAGACACTACCTAGAAAAGATCTCACGGATGTCCACTTGGATGATGCCGAGGTGACATACTATGTGGATGGTTTGTGTAAAAGGGGTCCTGCAGGACAGAACCTAGTAGGATATGCAGTAGTTTCTGATACTGAGATTATAGAAGTGAAACCTTTACCACACAACGTGTCTGCACAGGCAGCAGAACTACTTGCCTTGACACGGGCATGTACCTTTGCAAAGGGTAAATGTGTGAACATTTTTACTGACAGCCAGTACGCTTTTTCTACTGTACATGTTTTTGCTCAACAGTGGAAAAATCAGGGAATGATAACATCTACTGGCAAACCTATCAATCATGCACAGTTTATTTTAGATCTTTAAGAATCTATTCAGTTACCTCAGAAAGTAGCTATTTGTAAATGCACAGCTCATACCAAGCAACAAGATAGGATTTCAAAAGGTAATGCGAGAGCTGATACAGCTGCAAAACAGGCAGCTTCAGAAGTATTTCTTTTGAATGAGGAACTACAACCCTCTGAGATTTTAGACTTAGAAATGTTAAGGACAATGCAGACACTCACTATGCAAGCTGAAAAACAAAGATGGGTAAAACGAGGAGCAATTCTCGAAAAGGGGCTGTACATCTCTAAAGAAGGGAAAACGATATTACATCTAATTTGTTTAGATATGCAGCTTTGTTGAGCCATTGGCAATGCCATGTCTCAACAGGGGGGGATGGTACAGCTGGTGAACCGAGTGTTCACAACATATGGATTTACAAACTATTCTAAAAAATTTAGTTTGATGTGCCAAATTTGTAACAAACATCATGCACAAGGGGCATTAAAGCCCAAGCAAGGGAGTTTCCCTACACCACCATATCCGTTTCATACTATTTGTATGGATTTCATAGAATTGAACAAATGTGAAAATAAGAAGTATTGTCTTGTCATTATAGATATGTTTTCCAGATGGGTGGAAGCCTTTCCGACCAAAAATCCAGATGCAGCTATGGTAGCAAAAGTCCTTGTTAAAGAAATCATCCCTAGATTCGGCATTCCGGAAAGAATCTACAGTGACAACGGTACACACTTGGTAAACCAAACCATACAACAGTTAAGTAAGCATTTTGGCATTTCTTTAAAAAATCATTGTGCATACCATCCACAAACTGCAGGGCTAGTTGAAAGGCATAATGGAATTTTAAAGAATAAGTTAAGAAAATTAATAGCAGAAACAGAAAAGAATTGGGTGTACTGTCTGCCCCTGGCACTGTTGAGCATGAGAACTGTTCCAACTGCAAAAGGATTGACTCCCTTTGAAAAACTATTTGGAAGGGCTTATTATATACCCCAGTGGAAACCTCTCATGCCCGCAGACCAGGAGGCTGACTGTACACTAGCTGAATACATGAGAAATTTGTTGAATTCTAAACATCTGTTGCAGTCAAATTCTGTTTCAGATAAAGAACAAACCAAAACATTGGAAGTGGCAATGATCCCACGGAACTGGATTTGGGTGAAAACTGTTAAAAAGAAGAACTGGATGTCACCAAGGTGGGAAGGTCTATACCAGGTGCTTCTTTTGAGACCCACTACAGTCAAAATCACAGAGCAAGCCTCGTGGATCCACCTGACGCACTGCAAACTAGTTAAGAACTTTGAACTGGACAAAAATCTTACCTCTCCATCGGGGCCTTCAGCACAAAGTTTGGCTACAAAGGGGGGTCAGATCAATAGGACTGATCCGTCCCAACCCCAGTGAAGAAACCATCGGTGCTGAAGGTCCTATTAAGGCAGAGAGTAAGACCACATGTTAAAAGCAAAAATGATAGAATCTAGAGAAATCCAAATAAAACTACTCGGAAGAGTTGGAGGAAATAGGAGTGCAGAACAACCATTTCCTCAAAAGTATTGCATAATCATCCTGTTAACTGTACTAGTGACAATAATCTTTTTGTTGTGGCCATTCCTTTTCCCAGCCACACAAACTGAACTGAATAAACGTGAAGAGTTACACATAGACTGGCATCCAAACTTCAACACTTACCAGGCAATCAAATATGTGTATGCTGAGACTTTCAATGTTTCGAATTGCTGGATTTGCACAGCTTTGCCAACAGCATACGGGGGGGGGGTTATTGTTAACTTCAGCCCCCCTAGGGGTCAACGAGACCTGGGAAAACTTGGTTCATGATACATCAACTATTACAGCACAAGATAAAATAGCATTGCACTTGTCTGTTCAACAAAAGGGAACTGTGTGTTTTTACAAAAATGATACAGTCCAGGTGGGCTGGAGAAATTGCAATGTGACTGCTCCTTATAGATGCTACACTAAAGCTAATAACACAGGTTTTTATTGTAATACAAACTATGATTCATTTTTTAAATTGATGCACAAAACAATTGAGGAAGTAAGACATGATTCTAATCTCTATAAACAACTGTCTATAATTGACAGAAAAATGTTTCATACAGGACAAGTGTATATTCATAGTAAAGTTACTAATAAAGTAGAAGATTGTTATTTTGTATGTGGTAGAAAGGCATGTAAGTGGTTACCTGAGAATTGGTCCGGAAGTTTTTTTTGGGCTTCCTGGTTCCCGCCATGCGACATACTGCAGTTTTACCTCGAGGAAAAATTCAAAATGTTCGAGAAACCGTCAAGAAGCCTGTCAATCCAGTAGGACAAATCGATGCACCCTGGAAAAATCATCATGCTGTGGGCGATGGACTGACACACATGGACTTGAGTGATTCTGTTATATCAATGGCAGGCATATTACCAGCATATGGAGCAGTAAAATCGATCTGGGAGCTGAGAAAACTGTCTAAACTTCTCAAAGTAATGTGCAATGCAACCTTTTCCACTCTAGAATTGGTGAATGATGAACTGAATGCCAAGAGAACTGTAGTGCTTCAAAACCGCATGGCTCTCAACTTCACCCTAGCGGCAAGAGGAGGTTCTTGTGCTTTAAACCAGGAGGAGTGCTGTTCATATATTCCTGACCATAAACACGAGATAGACAATCACCTTGAGGTAATTCAGCAAGTGTTGGCCATGACCAAACCAGGACCAAACCCATTGACGGACTTTTTCCAGAAATTATTTGGTGGGTGGGGCAGTATCCTAATGAACATTCTGATTGCCATCTGTGTAGGAATGATCCTACTGGGGTATGTGTTTGTTGCTGCATCCCTGCATGAAAAGACTGATTAAAGACTTTATAGACATGTCAGTTTCAGAAACCTTATATCAAGGTGCTGAATTTGAAGAACTATTGAAAAATTTAAAATGCTTTCATAAGTTTAAACTGAATGACTCTCTTAACTGCAAATCCTGAGTAGGAAGAGGTTAGGGGAAGAAAAACTGTTTATGCTTATTTTGAAAGTAGAATAAAATATTAAAAGGGGGGAAATGTTAAAAAAATATGTATTAGTAATATGCTTAGTGCATTCAAAGTTTAAAAAGGGTTAACACATTTATTCTATTTCACACTGCATAAATCTGTACAAATTGCAGAAGCATTCCAATCTTGTAATGTCAAGAAATATGCGCAGTTATGATCTTTGTTTATGCTTTGGAAATTTACAGGGAAGTATTCAATTTCTGCTAGTGTCAGGAAAATAATAATAGATGTATCACTTCTACTAATGTCATGAGATTTAAACAAAGAGTTATTGATTTTCCGCTTATGCTATGAGAAAATACACAGCTGCAGAAGCTATTGATAATGAAGACAAAGGCTGCTTGAATATAACAACTGCAATCAGCATTTACTTGTACCTAAGCTAGAAAAGTACATTGAAATGTAACATATGTACTAGAACTGCACAATAGAAGCTTGTAGTGGGCTAAAGATCCCAAGGTCAGGTTGTTTTTCTCACATGTTTTTTATAAATCCAGTCATGTCAGCAGGAAATCCAAGTAACATTTTCTATGTAACACATAGTGAGCTCTAAATCTGAACATGTCAGCAGAAAATCTGAGTAACATTTGCTGTAGAATAATACAGAAAGTTGTGTCTAACTACGTCAACCATAGAAAGTAACATTTTATAGAAAGGTATAAGAGAAGCATACTGCCTGTTAGTAATTAGGCAAAATCCTGTATGTGCATGTTTTTGTCTCCTTGCTGCAAGTAATAAAAGGTGCCATACCTGAACCTTATGTGAATTGGTCTTTGAAGTTGTTTTCTTTTGACACCCTACTGTTTGGCATATACTTCTCAGAGGTACAGGCAAACACAGGTGGACTACGGCAGACCATGTTTGGCAATGACTGCAAACTGGGAGCCATAATTGACCATCCAGCTGACACAGACATCCTTCAAAGGGCCTCACAGAGACTTACACAGGGTGTCAAAATCATGCCCTCAAGCTAAGTGCCACAAACTGCATGGTCATTCCATCTGGGAAAAACTAAACACCCACATATTAACACATAAGTGGCAGCCACCTTAATACAGACGAGGTAATATGGGATCTGGGGACTAAGGTAGATAGTGATCTCTCTTTGACATTCATATCTCCAAAGTAGTTAGGACATCCTTCCATGTAGGTCATCTGATTTCTAAGGGGTTAGCATCTGAACATACTGAGGTTATAGTGCCCCTTTATTCGTCACTCATTAGTCCCATCATAGTGTATAATAACCCATTTGGGATGTACCTCAGAAGACACTTCCAACAACTAGAAGGACCACAAACGTACCTCGCGAAGAGGATTACTGGCCTCAAACATATGTCCTATGCAGCCAGACTGAATAAACTCCCGCTTTACTCAGTGGCATCTAGTTTACTCAGAGATGATCTCTGCTGCCCTACAAAGCTATGTCCAACTCAGGCTTAATGGATATGCTCCACCTATGGGAATCCATGTCACTGTGAGCCACATGCTGTTGTGAGCTAAACATTGCCATAACAATAACTAGAACATGCTGAAGGGACAGATTCCTGTCACAGAAACTCCCCATGCTTTGGAACAACATCCCTAATTACATTATACAGAGCACTTCACTAACACTCTTCAAGAGAAACCTTGAAGAGTGGATGGGGAACAATAGATAAACCCCAGGGATCCCACCATCGGCCTGCTCCACAGAGGGGTAGTTAATTAATAAATGGGATGGCAAAAGCTGACACATTTTGGCTAGGCCTATGAATGCACTCGGGAAGTTAGCCAAGTACCTACCTATGAACCTATACATACAGTATCAGCACATGCTGATATCTTAATTTACTTTGCTGGTGTTGACTTACCTTGTGCCAATAGTAGTTGCATGTGCAATAGTTGAGGCTACCTATTTTGGATGCACACAGTAGACTGCCTATACATGACAATTTACAGGTAGTCTTGTGTGTGTGCTATCCATTTTTACTGTGTATGCAGGTGGAGAAAGGTGTCAGTCCCTAGGTGCCTACACTGTCAGTGTGTGTGCTATACGTTCCCTCCTTGCCAAGACATGGGCATACTGGGCATGCCTCCATCTGCCTACTGGGGCTGGCTCAGGGTGTTCGTGGTCTGAGTACCTCTGTGCCTGTGGGGCCCTTGGCAATTGTGGTGGGCTGTGAGGGCCTTCACAGTGCTGTCCATGCTGCAGCTGCTTCCATAGGATCATATTGTGTAGCATGGCACATACTATGAAGATGTGGGCACACATGCCTGGAGAGTACTGCAAGGCTCCAGCAGATATGTCCAAGCAATGGAACCGTGATTAAAGCATCCCAAACACAAGCTCTATGATGATTACGGTTTATACGTGTGCCTCATTATGGCATTCTTGCATGGGTGTTTGTGCATTTTTGATGGGAGTCATCATTCACAGTTCCAGTGCATAGCCAACATCCCCCACTAGGTGGCCATATGGGATGTCCCTCCTGGCAAATACCTGATACAGCTGTGAGGCATACCAGATGTAGGAGTCGTGATAGTTTCCAGGGCTGCCAGCACACGCATCCATGATAATGCCCTGGGCATTGCACATGACCTGGCAGTTGATAGAGGGGTAACCCTTGCGGTTTATGTAGCACCTGCCCTGCTCACTGGGTGGTGACTTGATGTGTATGTGCGTTCAGTCTATTGCACCCAGTACTTCCGTGTATTCTGCCACATGGTGGAAGAGTCGCATATTGCTGGCCAACTCCTCCTGCATTTGGGGGAAGTATATGTGCTCATTGGCATGTGGTAACATGGCATCCAGGAACTGGTGAAGTACCCTGGATGCTGATGACTGTGAGATCCCCATGATATCCCCAGTTGGCCTTTGAAAGGTATCTGTGGCTAGTATTCTCAGGTTTACACATACCTTCGTATCCACTGGGATGGGTTGCCCTCTGTTTGTTCTGGCTCTGAGGCGTGGCCAACACAGCTCCACAAGTTGCTGTAGGGTGTCCCTGTCCACCCTGTATTGCTCTACTATTTGCAGATCATGTAGCCCCTGGTAGGTTACCCTGGGTCTGAACACTCTTCTCCTCCTCTGGTGCCTGAGGTGGTTGTCAGCATCATCCTCCACACCACATTCAGTCTCCAACACTTGCTGGTGGATCAAAGCTATGCCAGCCCCTAACATGTACATATTAAAAGTTCCCCGTATGTATACACCAATGGTGTAGAGTGTATGAGAATACACAAATGTGTGTGAGGTGCTTTCACACTTTATACTATTGTACTATGGATGCTGCTGATGTCATTGGCTGTGTATGAGCAATTCCAGCTGCAGGGTATCTTAATTATGGGTTTTACAATGAGTACTGCTATTGTGGGGCCTGTAGTGTGTAGTTATGCTTGCTGCCTTGATTAATCTGTTACCCTTTAATTCACTTTTCAACATTGATTGCCTCCCATTGTCAGGCATGCAACCACTTGCCAGCTTTCTTGTTTTGTACTTTCCCTACCCAGTCATGTGTTGCAAAATGTGTTTTGTAGCTGATATAATGCAATTCTGCTTTGTTCTGCTGTGACACTTTACTGTTTTCTTTGCAGTACAGCCCCTCTCCTTTCCTGTTCTGCAGGAAGCTGCTTGCAGCCTTGTTAGCTGTTGTCAATGGCCCACTGTAGGTTCCTAGGTGTTAATTAGTCATTTGTACTCCAATTTCCCTGCTGCAACATTTCCTTATTTTTTTCCTATATCCTTCCTGTTTCAGCTCCAGTGTGTGCTGCGCAAACACATTGACCGAGTTTAAGAGCGTTTTAATCTCTGTTCACATGCATACTCATTTACCTTGTGTGTTCTCAGCTAAGCAAAGTTACAGTCAGTTCAACACACCCCTTTCCTGTAGCTTTGCTTAGCTACGGGCAAACCTGGTTAGCACTGCTCCAATGTGCTTACAGCAAAGGTGACACACCCCTCTCTTGATGTCATCTTTATCTCATGGGCACACCTCGGTGTTATAACGGTATGCTGTGAGGTGCATCCTTACACCAGCGGGGAATCTGTGATTCACTATAACTCCTCTCATTTGCATGAGATTGCCTACTAATTCCTAGATACCGCGCATAACACTGACACAGCCCCTTAGCAACCCTTCCACCATGGTGTGGTGTAACATGCCTGCCATTGACTATTATGGGGAAATCATGATATGTGTTACATTGCAGTTTTATTCTATATTTTTATATTTTCCTTGTGATCCTGTTTGCATGCCGTTGCCCTACACTTAATCTCCACGATAGTGCGAAAAAAAATTAAATGTTATTTTTATATTTTGTACATGTTTTTTAATGCCAATGGCTATATATTTAGCCATTGGCATATATTAACAATATAATACATGTGTTTGGCCAGATGTCATGGCTCCGATTTTATGTTTGCAGAAATGTAAACCTTTTTTATGGTTTACATTTCTGCATGCTTGTACTACTCCTGCACCACTTCCTGGATCACTAAATACCTTCATTTGCATGCTACACTGCTGCAAATGGGGTAATTAGAATACAGGTGCCGGGAGCTGTGCTGGCTTAGCGTACGCAGGTAGTGCATGTGGAAACAGCTCATACCTGGATCGCACGACAGCCATATTTGGTGTTGGAATGCCAATGCTATGCCTGCACCTGGCTCAAGCTTCATGAATCCCGGGGTGTGTCTATCACAAGAAGCATTTTCAGGACAGGACTCAGAAGCAAATATAAATCAAAATGTGAAGTTGTTTATGAAAATCTATGAAACTTTAAGTATTTTAACATTTTTACATGCATTACTGTGCCTGCATTTTTAAACACATTCTGAAGGCATTTAATATATAACAGTGTTCTATATGTAAAAAGCTAAGTTAGCTTGAATATTAGCATCCTGTGTATTTAATATTGCTCAGGTGACCATTTTACATGTGACTTTTTTTGACAATACCATTGGCTCAATTTTATCTATTATGTAACATGTACTGGTATAAAAATGGTTCTTGAATTAGTATGCTTTATTCTGATGAAGTCTTTTATGTAAAAGATGCTTAATCTCGGTGAGTTTTTACTGCAATAAACAGAGTTCGTATACAGGCTTGTTTGGTGCATTTTCCATTTGGTTCCTGGTCTTCTGTTATTCGCACTGAACCAGATATTTGGATTTTGTCAATAAAACAACTAATCAGATCGATTAAAAGGCTTTACTAGGTTCTTAGGTCCTCAAGCTAAGATACGCTAAGACTTTACTTCTTAGAAGAGTTTCTTAACTAGAGGCACTAAGATTCTACTAAAGCCTTTCTAATGAATATGTTTTTTTTTTTCAGTTGTGTTCATGAAAGGCCTACAGCACAATGTAAATTCTTGCCTGAGAGGACTTTTCCATTCTTTTTCTCTGCTTCAGTGACATATTGCTTTATAAAGATGGAAGAGACAAACATCCTTCACACCCACACCACTGTAACCCACCAAAAAGAGTACAGTTACCATGAACTGTGGTATATATGACCTACAAAGAGGCAAGCACACCTGTACTGTTCTTGCCTTATGGCAGCCTTGTGGTAGTAGTCAGTAGACAGCTATAGGTGTTCTTAAACATACCACCAAGCAGCATGTATCTTTGACACATGCTATTACTTTACTATAAGACCTTATATCTGAAGCATGGCATTTGTTCTTTGTGTCATGTTCTCCCAACATCATACATACAGCCTCTACAACATACGGGGATGACTACAACAGCCCCATGAACCCTGTCTGTCAAATGAAATGTTGCATTTCTATATGCTCTACTGATGTACTTGTATGCTTCTTTCTGTCAACCATCCTCCTTCTCCCATGTACACCCTGTCATTCACAACACAGATATGTTACCAACAAGGCCATACTCCACTGGTGTGATCTCCTTGGACTTTGTATGAGTGCATTACAGCATTACGTTGATGCCTAATGCAAGCTATCCAGACAAATGCACCTTTCACCCTTTAGCATGGCCCCCAGCTGTGCATGTCCATATCAGTACTGTCCCTACTATCAGCTCAGAATAATGTTTTGCAGATGCATTATACCTTAGTCTATATAATTGCCATAGAGTTTTAAACCAACATCCCCCAAACAGAAACACAGGTGCATTTTCAAAAATGATTCTTCCACCCCAAATAAGCAATGCCAGAGATGCACAGCTGGACATTTAATACACACCCCCATAAGCACCATGGATAACCACTGGCAAAAGGAAATCCCCAACCACCAAACAGCATCACAGCAGAGGGAAGATATTCTTAATTACATGGTTACTCCCACTCTCACAGCTTGAAGATCAAGTTAAAAAGGCAGAACCCCACACTTGTAACTGTAATCTGACATGCACATTTTAAAAAATCATCCCCTGCAAACACCCACCTTAGAAGAAGGAGACACTGTCATGTTCAGATCCCTACCACAACATATAAGTCAGATAAACAGTCTGAAAATTAATTACATCCACACAATATAAAGGAAAAAGTGATCAGCAAACAATGTGCAACTCTCAGTCCCTAGCTTCCTCACAATACTTAAGTGCTGTACCTCAACACACGCCTTATGCTGAGTGGAGTAAAGTGCAGTGGCAGCAAGCTTTCTAAGATATGAACAACTGCTCCTGTGCCCACCTCTGTCAACCAACAGGCATTTTTTAACAATTCAGTACCCCAACCTTAACAACTCTAAAACACTGCCAGATCAATAGCTAATGCATAAGGCCAGTTTTCTTTCATGTTCAGATAACATTTCCTGAATACTTGCCTCCACTGCAGTAATTGCAAATGTTCACAAGGACTTCTCTTCTCTCCTCTTCTCTTTCCACCACTTTTCTTCAAAAAGTTTATAAATATCAAAGTACAATGAGCACTGTATTGGCATGTTCTGTATTCCCCATGCAATTTTCAGTCTAATAACATGCATGGTTCAGGTAAATATCTCCTAGCTGCAATTCACACTGTGCACTTGACCAGAACTGTACTATGAGGTTTGTACTTATAACATGACTAGCCACAAAGTGCATTAACATTCATGAGTGACTCGCTGCCACTAGTGAGCACATGGATATATTTAATGTTTTCCTGTGGTCACTAGAGTTGATAAAGAGCAATAATGTAGTCGGATGTGGGTTCTTCATGCTGCACCAAATCATGTTATCCTTGTATTAGACCAAATATCATCATGCTATACCACATGTTTATTCACAACTATATGGTGGCATCATACACAGTCATGCTGTGTTGGTGCTTAATGTTGTACATTATATGACAGCAGCAACAAGCTTCAATGTAAGTATACTACCATATTCATTTGGACTGTGACCTATGAAGTGGCCATGTAACCAGAAGGCATGGTGTGTGACAGGGCACCCATATGGTTTTCTAAGGAATCCAGAATATTTCTGTACAAATTGCATGGAGACTAATGAGAATGCCTGCTAGAGTCCTCTTATTTGGGTCAACATTATATGGTGAATGTCATGGTGATGGATGCTAGAACTTGCATTAACCAATCGGGTGAGTAGTGCAAGCACCAATATAGTGAGCTCAAGAGACACCCACTTTACCATTGATGCCAGTGGAGAGAAAAGTGCAGAGAGAGTGAGCCTCAGTTCTATAGGAAGTCAACATGACAAGTACATTTTAGTTACTGTAATTCATAATTACAGGAGCAATTGCAAGATATATGCTTCATGCACATTTTCAATTTTGTTAACATGTTTCAGCTGCTGAGCAGATTGAAGAGAATTGGTTACTCTTTCAAAGGCATGTGGATCATCGCTCCAGATGTGGGGATAAGTAGATAACTGTAACATACAGAATAAACTCATTTAGATGTTATAGCAACATGTTTTCTATAATTAATAATAGTAGCATACACTGACAGCAGGAATGCACACCTCTGGAAACATCTGCACTATCCATGCAGTTGAGAGAGATGTCTGACCAACTTGACCTGTTAGAGATGCCCACAATATCAGGGTAGGATTCACATGCCTGGCATGGCCAGCAGCATGCCAGGCCCATGCTCTACCACACATGTATTTGGTCCACTATAGTGCTGTTTGCAGTCCTAAAGCCTTATCATTGTAATATGGCACATACTTTTCTCCATATCCTGTGTGCACTTCCCCAAACAAGGCCCTTGGTAGTGCCATATACCCAGGTCTTGGTAGCCTCTGTTCTACTGACATATGTCATAGCACTTGTACATCATGTGCTAACAGCTGTACATGTTTAAGCCACTAGATTTGTTGTCATCGCTACATCATGCTTTCACCATCATCATATCACCCTACACCTTTATACAGCTGGCCATGTCTCATGCTGTGATGCCCGTGCACTGGCTCAGTAATCAAGGAGCCTCAATCCTCACCACTAACACTAGTGAGGGGCATCCACATTGGTAAGGATAACAAATACACACACAGTAAAGTACAATTTCCCTTAGGAGTACACAGAGCTCAGAGTCAGTCTGGGGCTGGTTTCTCCCTTTCTCTCCAGATCCCCAATAAGACTCCCCCTGGCACAGCTATAGGGTACAGATCTCAGCTGAGAAGTCAAGCCAAAACCTCCCGTGTCCTCTCTGTCCAACCAGTGCTTCATGTCCCTTCCCAAGTAGCTGATACACACACACTTTGAGATTTGGTTTATATACAAACACACAGACACTCCTGGGGAAGGCTGGCACAGGTTCTACAGTTATGCCCCCTCCTGTCAGGCTATAAGGTAGTAATCACTACCACCAACTACTCTTATCAGCTACTAAAAAGGCCCTTAACAAAGGGTGTTTAATTATTACTGTGCAATATTATTATCCAATTAGTAAGTATGACGAACAGCAAAGCATATCTGGAGTAGCTTTGTACAGTATCACTATATATGTGCAATGTATTCTAGAGCTTAATTATCTCTACACAAAACAGCCACAGATGAAACGTTTAAAAATATTTAATAATAAATAATAAAACACAAGACAAATATTCTCAATTCAACACAGTGCTAGTCAAGAGTTCAGAAATGAAAGGAAAATGTTTAAAATAATACTGTAGAATAGACTGAAATAAATATAGAAAGCAGCTATACTAAATCTGACTAAATTCCTATCTAACTCTATTGGCAATCACAGTTCTAAATAAACTTACATATACAGCAAATGCAGAGTACTGGTGAGTGGTCAGTTCTGAAGACAAATGCAAAATGCTCTGATCTGAGAAAGTGTTAAACATAATACATCACTGCTGACTCATTTTAGATTACATCACTGTTCTCTGATTCCCAGGCTAACAGTAACTCAGAGTCTTAACATTTCTTTGATCTTGCACCTGGCCAGGAAACTACAGAAATAAAAGACATTATATATATATGTAAAATCTAGCAATTAACTCTGGCCTCAAAACAATAGAAGGAATTCCTCAGTCCAGACATTATGTCTCTGAGCTTTGAGATCAAACAGTCATACAATGCTTGACTTATCAGCTTTCTTTCAGCAGAGTGCACTGTGCTTACATTTTTGAAGTACAACATTTAACACAGTTTTCTTACATTTAAGAGGACACACCTGTGGATTATATTCATATTTACAGTGACATAGAATCTACAAAATTCTATCTAGCTAGGGTGGCAGCCTTCACATATCTTCACGCATGCCTTTCCTTTTCCCTTAGCCATAATGTTACATAGCTGTAGGTATACCAACTTAAAAACTTCCATTTTTCCAGCTATCCATCAGCATACCACCTGCATTGTATATCCACATGTATGCTGCAGTTATGGTTAATATCCATGTGCTAAAGTCTGTTAAAAGCGACTTCCTTTTTGTTGCAGTTTACCCTGTAGTCTGTCTGCTCAGACATAACCTTTACATTACTCTTGCATATTTAACAAAAGTGCTGTTTTTTTGTATAGTCACTTACATGACTGATAGTCATACATAGACTTAATACTAATGCTTTTAACACCATATTCACTCTTCCTTTCTCATACTCCTTCTCTTATCTGTAGTCTGTTATTTATTGTTGTATTTCTCTACAATTATGTTGTATTGTATGCAGTTTCATCTGTGACATGGCAGTGGTTACTACACTACCAATCCAGGTCTGCTTCTCCATGGGTGATGTATAATATGCAGGTAGGAGATAACCTGTAAGATTCTATTGTAGCCTTAGGTAGTCTGTCACTAGGAGGGGATATTGCACCATCTGGGGATACTTCCAGTAGATCCCACTATGTAACTCTGTAGGAGATGAAGGAGAAGATGAAGGAAGTGGTGGACCAGTGGTTGGATATCCTCACTGGTTACCTAGACAATATCCCTGGTAAAGTCACATCACAACATGGCCAAACTCAGCATGCCAACAGAGACAGCTTTTAGCAGACAGAGATATAGTTTAGAGCATGCATTCTTCCTTGTTGCTGCCAAGTGGAAAATGAGAGAGTCATCACTCCAGCCTCTCCCTCTTCATTGTATTCCCCTTTCAACTGTTTCACATCCTCCCTTGACTGTAGTGTAATCTTACCCATCAACAAATGTATTTTCTCTGTCTTTCTGAGTCTCTTAGTTGTGCTCCTCTAGGTTTCGTGTCAGTACCTTCCTTGTTGCTCATTGTCTATATCCTGTGTTTGTTTACAGGCATCTATTACTATCCCCATAACCCATTTCTTGTTGAAACCCTCAACTTATTTCCTTTCCTCCTTTATATCTTTTAAAAATGACCATCTGCCCCTCCAAAAAAAAATAGATAGATAGGTGGATAGATAGATAGATAGATAGATAGATAGATAGATAGATAGATAGATAGATAGAGCTATACATACATCTATATATCTATATATATATATTTTTTTTCTTTGTTCCCCCTCCACCCAATCCCAGTCTTTCTTTCCAAGTATCCTTCTGTCTTCTTTTTGCTCAGTCTTCCCCCTTTCAGCCTGTCCTATACAGTCATTTCCTCCCATTTATATGACTTAATTGGGTAGAGATTTTGTGATAAGGCCCTTATTATGGCTTGCAGCAGTCCTCGTACTAGTGTGTATGGACATGTATAGCCATGAGTTTGCTGCATTCGTGATCATGGGATTCACGAGTCACATGACTCTCATTGCAGAATTTCCCTATATTTGTGGTCAGTGCAGACTTTTATAGTGGAATCTACATTTAGTTTCTCATCACAATGCTAATAGTCTTGTATAAATACAGTAGCTAGGAAGATTTGCTTTCTAGGCAGTTTGCTGCATTGACTTCCACTCAAACAAAACTTGAGAAATTAATGCATGGCTATACTGTTACCAAATAACACTTGCATCAGTAATGCAGGTACTTCACTTCCAGATTGCAGATCCCTCCCAAAAGCTTGCATACAGTGAAGCTACCCCCTTTGCTTCACTGTACTTATGATTCCACCTTGTATTACACTGCTAATTATGTTTTCTTGACTGCATCATACAATGTCAGTTGAACTATTAGCCACTGTGAGGCTGAATAAGCACTGTTTCTGAATTCCAGGTCAGTTTATAAAGAGACTCAATTGCTCTAATAGCTGCAGTTGTAAGAACCTCTTTAGCTGAAAGTTCAGAATATTCAGAGAAATAAAGACAAGCCTATCTTATGTAGATTGAATGAGAGGATGGGATATGCATTATGGGTCAATAAAATACTACAAAAGAGTCAGTACCGTAGATATGCAGTAGACTGGTGAACTGTTTGCTAGTGAGAAAAAAAAGTTTTGTTTTGATTTGTAATTCAGGTCACATATGGACTATTCAAGCTAGCAAGTAAAACTATATTTCCTTTTTTTACATTTTCTGTTAAAACAGCCTGATTAATGTAGCTAACTTATAATTACACTATACAGCAAATCAAGGTAGGTTTCACACTGGTTGACTATGTATATCACTATTGTCAGCTGATGGTCCTTCTTATTTCTAGCAAAGACAGAAAGACAATGTAATATTTACAATGAAAGCTATGTTAGAAATGGAGCTAAGTCTCAGTCCCAAGCCAATCTATGCCATTTCCCTGAAAGATCCTAAGGGATGCATGTCAGTAGAGATGGGTAATAACATTAGTAGGACTTTCATGATGTCAACTATTCACTGAGAGGTACTTAAGCTAGTCCTTTGCAAAAGTGCAGCTTGACACAGTAGGGCTTATGAAGGGTTGTGTAGTATAAATTGTCCTCATATTACACTCTGCAGGGAGACTCCATTAACCTAGGACTTCTCTGCACCTGTCTCCTTATTTTCCATCCTTTGATGTTTCTGTAAAGAGGAAGAGTGATGCTGGAAGACAAGTTAATAATTCAACAGCAAAGGGCCTACCTAATGTGGACCAGAAGTTACTGTTCACTCACATTCAAAGTCCATGTGAAATCTGATTACATGGATTCAGATTATATTTCCTTCTGCAAAAAAAGAGATATGACCAACTTTTGGGACAGGTAGTTACTAGGCGTGAAGTACAGGAGGCTACTCTCATTTCCAGGTTGAACACAGGCACTGTCAAGGTGAATGACTTGTTCAAGGTCAGCAGTAGGAAAACGAGTATCAAACGCTGAACCCCAGGAGATCCAGTTTGCAGCCCAAACCCTTTGAGCCAACTGCAAGGCAATCAAGGCTTTGAACTCTGCACTCTATAAGAATGCCTAGAGAAGTTTAGCATAAAATCTCAGTATGAGATTCCCATATGTATATTGCAATACTGTACTAGACAATACATTAGAGAATTCTTCTGAGTAACTAAGAAATAAAACAGAATTGGAACAAATGAACATCTTTTCGGTGTAGTTAGTCTCTGATTTTATGCTTTTTATTGAATCTATGGAACCTAGAACATGGTTGTGCGTTGTCGCAGTAAAATGCAAACTGCTTGTATCAATGATAGAAAAAAATCAGGATTAAGCATAAGTTTTGTTAAACTGGTTAAGTTATTGTTAACAATATGGCAGATCAGCTTGATCAGTGCTAACACTGTAGTATCTCACACTCTGCAGACACATGTTCAAGTCTTCTACTTCACTGATACTTGTTTTGGGGAGAGTAATGAGTTGGCAGAGTTTAAAAATTCCCTACTGAGTACTCTGTCAGAGATGCTGAGGAAACAAATGGCTGTAAGTAATGAAATAATTCCTTTCAACAGTGACACAGAATTTGAATTGCCTAGGCATAATAAACCTTACTAACTTTAATGCTATTGGCTGACAAAAAGGGAAATACTAGAAAATCAAAATCTAAACTAACTATAATTGAAATGTTGTAAAGGATATATAAAAATGCAGGTAGGATCTTTAGGAAAGGAAAGGAGCAAACTACATAGAAATAAATAGAATTTGTGGGAATAATATTGCAGAATAATGTTCAGGAGAAGGAACAGTGAGGTTTAAGGGAATGCAAGAATTAATCAGTTTATGTAAAGTCAGAGTGAGTAATAATTAGTAAAAAGAAATGCAACATATATAATGAATAATGCATGTAAACAGAAATGCTAATATGGTCTTTTTTCCATTAATGCTCCCATGCCTAAGAATTAACTGATCATTTAAAAAAGGCGTTAAGGAAAAAGATCTGCACTGTATCATTGTACATAATGATTCTTACAACGTTCGCATGACACACTAATGTTAAAGCAGCAAGGTTAATACGTACATATACACAATATAAACATGAATTTAGCAGCCTGAATTTACTTTTCACCACATCTCTCCGCTCTCCCCTTTTTCCTGAAAAGTCAGATTTTTCATGAAAGTATGGAAACTAGGCAGGCACTTATTTGTGGACTCTAGACTGCACCTGTGAAAGAGAAGACATTGAATAAAAGCAATTTACCAGCATATGAACATTTACAATACTAATTACAGTTACTTGACTTTCCCAGACACTGAATTTATCACTCATACCTGTGTGGTAAATACATGAGCCTCCCACTCAGGAATACTCATGGATTATTCAGACTCTGGATGGAAACACTCAGGGAACTTTTAAAAAGTGAATTTTGAGACATATTGTTATGCATGCATTAGAACATTTGCAGTCACCAGACAAAACAGAGTAATGTGGATCAGGAGAGGGTATTGTTGACAAACTCAAGAGGTTAGGTACAAATCCGTATGTCACCAGGTGGATAGCCAACTGGCTCACAGACAGGACCCAGGAAGTTATAATTGGGGAGTCCAGCTCTACATAGAGGCCAGTCACAAGTGGAGTCCCACAGGGATCAGTCCTTGGACAGCTCATTTTTGGCATTTACTTCTCAGAAGTCAAGGCCAATGTCGGTGGTCTCTGGCTGACTGAATTTGCAGATGATTGCAAATTAGAAGCTGTCATTGAATCTCACACTGACATAAATGTTTTTCAGGAGGGGCTGACACAGACAAACAACTGGTGTCAGAGTCATGGACTAAAACTAAATGCCAAGAAATGCATAATAGTATCCTTTGGGAAGTCATCCATCGCTGGTAACTATCATATAGACAACACACCCCATGGAGATGATCCAGTAGTCAGGGACTTAGGGACACACATAGATAATAATCTAGCCTTTGGTCATCACTTGTCTACAGTGGTGAAGAAATTATTCTTGTTGCACAACTTATAAACAAAGATATGGCATCTAAGTCCAAGGAAGTCATTGCTCCACTGTATTCGGCATTCATCAGACCTATTATTTAGTAGAATGCACCCTTTGGTATGCACCTAACCAGGTATATCCAACAACTAGAATGTCCACAGAGGTTCCTCACTAACAGAATACAGGGCATAAGTAATATGTCCTATGCAGACCGCCTCAAGTCTCTATCCCTGTATTTTGCCTCCTACAGGCTTTTGAGGGGAGATCTATGCCTGGCATACAGGACATTGTCGGACCCCATTCTGATGGACCTCCTGTATATCCACAAAGCAAACAGCACCAGCATTACCCGGTCTAAAGACTTAAACCTTGCCTGTGATATAAATAGGGCTGGCTGGAGAGATAGGTATATATCCCAGAGACTATCTCATCTTTGGAACAGGCTCCTCATCCATGTGAAGAAGAGTTCCTCCTTAAACCAATTCAAATGCAACTTGGACATTTGGAAGGGAAACTGGAAATTCATCCCTGATTTGGCACCTATATCTCTAATGGACAGAGGTAACTTGTAAATGGTTCATCTCCCAGGCACATGCTTACACTTTTCAAGGGTATCAGACCTTGTCAGAGATTTGGGATGCATGGTTAGGCTTAAAAAGGCCCTTGTGGGCTTTAGCCTAGTAAACACCTATGGACTTATGAACCTATGAACTTGACTGTGTTGCTTACAAGCATATGGCTTATCATCATAATTTGTCAAAGTTGAACTTAAACCCTTTTTTTAAATAATCAGTTGAAGTAAATCAGTCTTCCATACAGAAATAAATAACGCTAGGCACTAATCCATCTATATTCAGCTCAGTTTGACTCAACGTGTTTACTGGAAGACTGCATTTAGGTGGGCGCTCATCAGGAATTAGCTGAATAAGTCTATTGCATCAAACTTTGATGCCATCTATAGTTTATACCATGTAATAACATGGTTCAGTGTTTTTTGTACTGTTATGCTTTACTGTCCAACATTTTCTCACTCTCTTGTCTTTATGCAGATGGCTTGAGCAGGTTAAAGTCACGCAGAATGGAGGTAATATGAAAATAGCTACTGTGATGTAGATTTTTAAGTATCTTGAAGCTTTGATCACAAGTGAAAAATGGGGTCAGAAGGTTGTACTCTGGATTGATGCAACAAACTAGGCTTGCTTTTATTTCCATGAATATTCTGAAGATTTTGTCATGCAACTTTTTGTATGAACCTTTAGCTTTTTATTGAGTGCTCTTTACTGTATTGCAAAGAAAAGTCTTATTTAAGTTATGAGTCATATGTTAGCTTGGCAGTTGCATTTGTCTTCTACATTTCAGCATGTAGGACTTACTCTTATGGCAGTATATGGAATTACTCAGTATGGCATTACAGCTTTGTGTGAACCAGTTTGCCTTAACATCTTCTTTGCTGTCTGTACTGCTCTCACCACGTCACCATTTAATTACAGACAGTGAGGACTTGATGTAGTATGAATGAAACACTAATCAGCTGCACAGATCCAAACTACATATCACTACTTGTAACTAGTTCTGTAGGTGTAACATATCTCAAGAACATAGTCCTGAGTCTAGCAATTGTATGTGGTGTAGTTGTAATTAGCTGTCATATAAATTATTTCAAGGTCAAGTTAATTGTAGTTAAAAACAGCAAGGTATTTCTTTCCCTCAAACCCACATTAGTCAATGGTTATCTTTTGTCATGGACCTTGGAGTAATGGCTTTGGCATCAAATGTTCACATCTCTCCAATGGTTTATGCCAATTGCAGATCTAATACTATGCCCTTATCTGACAATATCATGGTTGATATTTCAACAGCATATGTGCATTTTGTCTTTTTATGCACTTAATGGGATCCTGATAATCCACATGCATTTAATGTATGACCTCTACTCATTGATTAAGTGATACTACAATACTGTCTTAATACACAGTAATACTGGAACACAGTATGCAGCTAATGTCCTTTGACCTTAAATGCTTATAGTCTCCAGCATGCATAGGCGATATTCATTATTGAGTGTGCATTAGATATAATGAAAATCAATAAAAGTTGTAGACTATGTTCTGGAAAATGGTGGACTCCTGTCTGAAGGTGGTATGGGAATAGACTCTGCAATGTACGTTTTTAAAGTATCTTGGAGTTTTGATCATGAATGAAAGATGGTCGCAAAAGGTTCACAGCAGGATTGGTGCAGTGACAGCATTACTCAGTCAACGCACCAAACTCTGGTGGTAGTGAAGCAACAGATGATTTATAGTATGAAACTCTCAATTCAGCAGTTAGTCTATAGACCCATGATCACCTATGTTCAAGAGATCTGGGTACTCACTGAAGAGATAAGATTAAACAGAAAAGTGACAGAAATGAGGTCCCATTACAGGCATGTTGGGTCCACATTCTGTTCTGAGGAACTTGGCAATGCTGAAAGATATCAAAGTACACCATTGTGCTTCTTTGTCGATAGGAGTAAATTGAATTGGCTTGGTGCATTGTCAGAATGTCACCTGGGTGCCTCCCACAGAAGGTTTACTGTGCATGGCTCAGTAGGAATTGGTTCCAATGTTGACCAAACAGTGACTGTATCTCTCACCTTACCTAGGAATACTTAGGAATTACATTGGATGAGTTTGCTACAGTTATCAGAGATAAAAAAGTCTGTCTTACTTGGCTAACCTTTCTACCACTGAGACACATAGCAGAACAAGTGGTTTAGAAGTGATGATTTTATTTAGCTAGTTTATTTTTTTGTTTTATAGGATTAATCATCTTGAATCATGGCCTCTGCACGTTAGGTCTGGCACATTTATTCTACATAGATTAATGTGATTCATATCAAAAGTGTGAATTGTTTTTGTGCACTGCTGCTATAGTATTTGGTTTATCATGAATTTTCCAAATTTCTTTGAAGCTAGTTGCTTGGGCCATGTCTACAAGTGGTCATATGCATATAGTACATTAACCTTGTGGTCACACAAAATGAGAAAAGGATACAAAGTGAAAGGACTAAGTATATTTAGCCTTGAATGTGAATAATATGAAACTATGAAAATGTGATAATGAAGAATGAGAGTAACATAATGTTAATAGTAACATTATTCATAAAGCTATCATATGTATAACAAGAAAATATCAGTTCTTACAATTACCGTAAGCTACAGAATGAAGCATGCATGCATGATTTTACAGTTGTGTACATGCTTAATTAGCTACTAATGTATAGAAGAGCAATATTTAATAAAATAATAATTAATTTGTGCTGCATACATACCCCTTACTTCCCTCAGTCTTTCTAAATGTTCAAAAATAGGCTTCTCTGTTCACTGAAATCTCCTGTGCAGCAGTAAAATAGAGGTGAGAAAAAGTGAACATTATAGATATCAGTGTGACTATCTCTACCTTTGTATATAATGTAAAGTATTTTTATTTGTATACTTATACCACTGTGGGATGTCTACAGTCCTAAACTCATTCAGTCACTGGTTGAGTTGTTTCTGCTTTCAGCTTTTCAGTTTGTTGTAAGGGTGCCTGCATTGCTCTCCAATGTGTGGAATACCAGTCACACTAAAAACAGCCTTGGCAAGACTATTACAAGCCTTTGATTTATACTGAGACCCAGTATAGTTCCCCTGCAAAAGCCTATGACTGTGGAGCTTTACGTGGACTCTAGTGACTATTCTGGGCACCTATACACCCATCTTTGAGCCCTAAATTGGACACCTTCCTTCCTAACTCTTGTCATGTCCACACAGGTCAAACAGCAACAGTTAGTGTTTTCCTGTCAATTCATGATATCACATTTTATGGCTAGTGTGCAAACCCCACACAACCATGCCAGCTGCATCTGTTTGATGTCAAGTGGAGAGCAACAATGCCAAACAGAGAGGAAAGCAGTTTATGAAATAGGGTAATGTGACAGTTGGCATTAATGTATGGGATGTATGGTGCTGTTCCTGTTAAATGACTTAAATTTTCAGACATGCATACATACAAATATTTTTTTTCTCAATATTTTTTTTTTTATTTTTCAAATACATTTGAATGTATTCCATAGTATTTATACATAACATCTTAAATAACTATGTACACTATTTACATTAGCCTGGCACTATAATAGATCTTAATGTATACAGTTACTTTATAAGTATGTCCAATCCATTGTCAGAGTGTCTGATCAATTATTCTATAGTGTCAATCAACGATAAGACTTTTCCCCAAAGGTTGTTGATAAATGGCTTTGAACTTATTTATTTATTTATTTACTTCAGTTTGATGACCGGGGAGGTCCACTGGGCTCAGTGAGCCTATTTTCAGTGGAGTCCCGGGCAGAAAAGCTCCGCATTACATAGTGATTATACACAGTTATTTACATAAAAATCAAAATGAAATGAGGTAAGAATATATATGCAGTTATACACAGTTGTTCACATAAAAATCCAAATTAAATGAGATGAGTACAATTAAATAAGATTGTGTTACACAGTGTGTTTACAGTTTACAGTTACAGTCAAAGTAAAGAGAAACACAATTCAAAAATCATTAAGAGTCAGAGAACAACATAAGTTATATGGTTTCATGGTGTCAAGTATTTATGAAGGTATGATATAGGGTAGGAACAGGGAATTTATTAAGAAGAAATTGTGGGTGCAGAATTTATTTTAAGCTAAAGAACAGGAATAAGTTGTTGCAGATTATATTTTAAGATAAAGAAGTTAGAAGGTTAAAAGTTCCCAGCTGAGGAGCAGGAGTATTTTCCAGGTTAGAAGGTATTTGAAGTGTGAGGAGGAAAAGGCAACTGGGAAAGAGGGGGAAAGAGAAGTGAAAGAAAGCAGAGGTGGTAGAGGTTAAAGTGGGTTGTACAGGTGATTACTTTTACCATTATGTCAGGTTAGGTTTAGGCTCAGAGGTAGAGAAAAGTTTATGGGGAGAGAGTGGCATAAGGCTATGTGGGAAGAGAGCAGTTGCATTTCTATTTGGAATAAAGGTAGGAGTGCAGAAGAATTTTAAAGGTTTCAAAGCTTTCACAAGTCCTTAGGGAGGATGGCAAGGAATTCCATTTTTTAGCTAAAGAAAAAGATAGCAAATACTGCCCAGCAGGACGATTGGGTTTACGGACAGTGATTAGGTTTGGGTGGGATGTTCTTAGAGATCTTGGAGGGGATTATGGTTGGAGGATATTGGATAGGGCTGGGCACTTAGTAGGTTGAAAAATTAGTTTATGGGCTGTAGTAATTTGGAGATAATCTAGATGGTTGTGGAGGTCAAGCCAGTTTAACAAATGAAGGGCAGTACAGTGATGGGAGGAGAATTTGGCTTTGGTGGCAAATTTAGAAATTTTATTACAGCAGACTTCCAGTTTGGAGGAGAGAGATGCAGATAGATTAGATAGGAGAGGAGCATCATATAAAAGTGAGGGAAGCAGATAGGTAGTGGCAAGGATTTGTCTGCTGAGAGGGGAAAGTAGGTGGATGTTTCTGTATAGCATACCAAGTTTAATATGAGCTTTCTTAATGTTTTGCTGGATGTGGGTGTCAAATTTTAGGTGTTCATCAATAGTTACCCCAAGAAGTTTAGCGAAGGGAGAGACCTCTAAGGCAGTGTTGCTGTGGCTTACAATTTGGAAAGAATGTTTATCAAGAGGGGTGGCTTTTCATGGAGAGAATAACAGAATTTTGGATTCGTTGGCATTTAGTAAGAGGTGGTTTTTGGAGCATCCATTGTTCAGTGAAGGAGAAGGCAGTTTGGGTTACTATTTGTAGCTGAGGGAGGGTGGGAGCTCAGCAGATTAAAGTTGAATCGTCTGCATATTGTACAATTTTGGAATTGGGTATGGCTTTGTGGAAGTCATTAATGAAGATGTTGAACAGCATTGGGCCAAATATAAATCCCTGAGGTACCCCAGTGGGGGTTGGAAGGAAGGAGGAAGTGCCCTTCCCCCATTTCATGGCCTGAGACCTACCAGAGAGGTAACTTGAGAACCAAGATAAAGAATTTTTGGAGAGATGAAGGCTAGAGAGGTGGTTTAACAGGTGGGTGTGGGAAATAGTGTTGAATGCTTTGAACAGGTCTAGTAGAACTGTAGAGACAATGTTACCAGAGTCACAGGCCAGATTTACTGTGTCTAAGAATGAGAGCAGGAAAGTGATATAGTACTATGGCCAGGCTGGAATCTGTGTTGGGTTGGAGTAATTAGTTGATGTAAGGCTAGGTATGGAATAAGCTGTAGGTGGATACATTTCTGTAGGATTTTAGAGATAGGGGAGAGGATAGGTATAGGGCAGAAATTAGAGATGCTGTTGTTTTTGCCTCCCTTATGGAGAGGTAGGATAAAGGCAGCACACCATAGTTTGGGCACATAACATTCCTGCATGGATCTGTTGATTAAGATGCTGATGGGAAGAGCAATACTGTCTATGGCTATTTTTAGGAATGAAGATGGAATATTGTCAGGGGCATTGGTGCAAGGTTTTAATTTAGACAGTAATCTTTTTATAAGGGAGGTAGAGATGGGTGTAAGCTCAAATAATGGTGGGGGATTAGAAGCAGAGAGTTGTGTAGGGGTGTGGAAGATTGGATGGGTTGGGAGGGTGGGTTGTTGTTAGGGAAGGTCTTGGTCAGGTCAACAATGGAGTTGGTAAAGGAGTTGTATAGGGAGGTTATTTCAGAGTCAGATTTAATTGCATCAGGGCAGGGATAAGTTCTTACTTCTTTGATTTTAATTTCCAATAATGCTGTGGTCTTCATTAGGCTGTATAATTCTTCCAAAGTTGGTATTGAGTTTGTAATCCATCTTCTCGTTATACACTTCCTTGAAATTGCAAGTATAGTCCATACTAGATACATGTCTGACCTATTCAAATAAGGACCTTCATTCACATTTAATAATACAAGAGCTTTAGTTAAATAAAATGATTCATTAAATAAAGCTTGTAGAAAGTTATTAATAAAATTAAGCCATTTGAAATGGTAACACAATCAAAGAAAATGCGGTTCTAATCTGCATTGTGTACTTGCTCACATCTCCAACATATTCCTTTATGGAAGAACTAATTTTACTGATTCTGTCTGGGGTTAAGAATGCTCTGTGCAAGAATTTCCAATTAAAAACTTTCCAGTATTGTGTAAAGGATGTATATTTTATTGGTAATAAGATATTTGTTTTAATAGCTTCAGTTAACTGTAATTGTGTCCTTTTGTTATATATTTCCAATATGAGGTTTTGGGTGTTGTTTTATAGTTTATCAATATTTTGTAAAATTTTGAAATACTGTTTCTCATGTCAGAGTCATTATATATGATTTCATATATCTATTTCATAAATTTAGGTATTTCTTTAAATGAAGACTTGTTAATTATTCTACTTAAATCTTGCAAATATGACAGAATACTCTGTAAAGTTGGTCAGTCTTGTTGTGGAATTTTGTATGTTGTTTTTATTACTTGCATATCTAAAACTTTTAGGTCCTTGATACATTGGAGCCAACAAACAAATCCTTTCTATTCCCAGGGATTAATAATTTATCTATATATTTTATGTGGAAAGTTGTTTGTTACTATAAATGTTGTTAAAAGATCAAACCAGATTTTTAAATCTATATTTGCATTAATAATTTTCCTAAATGAGTAAATGTAATAATTAATCATACGTGCTTTAGTGGGTTTAGTTATGTTGTATTGCATACTAATACATAATATGTGTCATGGCAAATTCTTTTTATCTGTTATTTGAACTTTTTTTGTAAATCAAATTCATTTATTGATATTACAGATAGTAATTCTTTGCAATTTGCAGAGTCATTTGGACATATCCAATCTGAGATTGTTTTAGATATTGATGCTTTTATATATGTTTCTATATCAGAAAAGTTTAATCCTCCCTGTTTCCATGGTCTTATATGATGTATTGAAGCTATTCGGTTTCTTTTGGGAAACCATAAAAATGTTATTAGGCATGAATTTATTTCTTTAAGTATATCCCTTTCTGGTAACAGTTGTATTGCCAAGGCTATATAAAGGATCTTGAGCAGTAAAACCATTTTTATTAACTGTAGCCTATCTTCAAATGTTAATGTTATTTTGTTCTATTTTTCCACAGAGATTTTAATTGTATTGATGCTGTTATGTAGTTTTTTGAGACTAATTAATTATTATATTTGCATAACTCAATTCCTAGATATTTCAGTGTAGATTCTTGTTTCCCTGTGATGTGATCTCCCTTAGTCTGCAATTCTTTTTTTTATTTAAAAATAAAAATTTTGATTTTGATTTATTGAAATGGAGTCCTGAAATCATGTGAAATTTGTCATTTTAATATATCTAATTCTTCTAATGTCTCTTTTGTATTAGATAATGTTAGTAATATGTCATCAGCAAATATCATTACTTTAGAATTGTATTGTTCATAAACATCTATTCCTTTGATTTTTATATTGTTATGAATTGAATCTGCCAATGTTTCAATAGCCAGAGCAAATAGAATCAGTGACATGGGACATCCTTGTTTTGTGCCTTTTGATATATGTATACATTCAGAGGTAAAAGCACCTAACTTGACATACACTAAATTATTTGCATATATATTCTTTAGAAGATGAACAAAGGATGCAGGGAATTCAAATAGCATTAGGATTTTGAATAAATAGTCCCAGTTTAGAGAATCAAAGGTTTTCTCTATATCTAAGACAATTATGAGTGTTTCTTTATTTTCTTTATTAACACAATCTATAAGTGAAATTATCCTTTTAATATTGTCATGTGTGTGTCTATGATATCTAAATCCAGTTTGATCATTATTTATTGTTTTGGATAGTGGCATTTTCATTCTGTTAGTTAATATTGTCATAAATATCTTATAGTCATTATCTAATAAAGATATAGGTCTATATGAGGTGCAGAAGTTTGGGGATGTGTTTTCCTTTAGGATTGGTGTGATTAAGGAATATCTCCAAGAGGGTGTTATTAAAGCTTGTGACTGAATTTCTAATAGAGTTTTATGGAAGAGGGATAGTATCTTTGAAGGAAAAAGTGTATATATTTCCATAATTATGCCAGCTATACCTGGAGATTTATTATTTTTACCCTCTTTTACTGTATCTGTAATTTCTTTGTAGGATATGGATGCTTGAAGATCTAGTTTTACCTTTTCTGTTTTTTTTATATTAGAACATTTTTCATCTAGATTTAATTAATCAATATGTATATTTTCTTTTTGGAAATATTCCATATAGTGATTTCTATAGGCATCAGGAATGTCACCTATATCTGAGACATTGTTCCTTTTCTTTTCATTGAAGATACTTTTAATGTTATTAGCTTTTGATTGTATTTTGATTCTTGTGGATAAATTATGTAGATATTTGGGAGAAGTGGCCAAGGTATTAATTTTTAGTTTTTATAAAGCTAATCTAGTTTTATGTGTTAGAATTTCATTGTATTTATTGTTTAATATGTCTACATTCTTTTTCATCTCCAAATGATTTTGACTTTTTTTACCTTTTACTGACAAAATTTTGGATTGCAGATCTAATAATTCAGAATCCCATTCTCTGATTTTTGTTATACCAAGTTAGGGTTTTCCCATATATGTAAGCTTTTAATGAGTCCCATATCATTATTTTATTTATCTCTGTGGTGTAATTAATATCTAAGAAGAACTGTAATTCAGATAGTAAACAGGGTTTGAACTCTTTCATTTTTCATTATATATGCTGGAATTCTGTAGTTAAAGATTAATGGTTTGCACCCATTTTGAAGTTTTAGTATCAATGGATTGTGGTCTGAAAAGGGGCAGGGAGTGATTGAGAAATTAATGATTTAGAGTGTAAGTCATGGGCAGCAAATATTTTATCTAGTCTAGTTTGGGTAGCAAATCTGTGATCTTGATGGGAAAACAACAAAGATTTATCTTCTTTAAATTTGAAAGTATCTACAAGATGAAATGATTCTACCCATTTGTTTAAAGCATTTGATTTAGCAGATGTATGCAACAGACTTTTATTTGTAGCTTCAGAAATGTCAAATATACAGTTAAAGGTTCCTCCTAATATTGAGTTGCCTTTGTAATTATTGGAAATGAAATACAAGCGTTTTTTAACAGTTCCTGTTCCAATGCCTGGGAACCAGCATAGATTGGCTAGGGTCCATATTATGTTATTATATTTAACTATTACTAATACCATAAGGCATTCTTTATCTTCATACGTATAAATGATTTGTGGGTTAATCACATTTGTTTTCCATAAAATTGTTACCCCATTTGTCTTTCTCTTATAAGTGGATTGCACCAATATCATATAGTCCTTAGAATTCCATTTGTAATAGTCATTTGTTTTGAAATTAGTTTCTTGAAGGAAGACAATTTGTGCTTTGTTCAGTTTTAAATATTTCACTAGATTTGATCTCTTGCTAGGATTGTTTAAGCCATTGATATTTAAAGATAACAAAGTTAAATCCATCTTAGGTCATTTAGACTATGTATTTTTTGTTTTATTGTGACTATTAAACATTTTGTTCTGATAATTATAAAGTATATGTTTGAACTTTTAAAGAAAATTGTTGGTTTTATACTTTGAGTTTTTTTCAATAAAGTAATGTTTTGATCAGGCATACTAAAAATGTTTTTGTGAAATAACAAATTTAAATTAATAAATGTTAACAAAACTAAGATCTGCACTAGCCATGGAATGAAAATCATTCCTAATCTTATGGATAAACCTAAGTCCATCATATTATCACGCACACCTTGACAATCCAGAACATCTGAGCTCCATAAATTGAATTATCATTTGGAGAATATTTGTAATAGGAATAAGCAATATTTATATTATTTTGAACAGATATAATACTATTGTAGATTAGACAGAATTCTAGTACAATATAAATGTCTACTTATTGTATAAGCAATATTTACATGAAAGACAGATGACAAGCAATGCAGTCATAGTAAAGTAGGATGTATCATATATAAAACCTCAGTAAAAGATTATAGCACACAGTTATTTAACATATTCACCCTTATTGATGAAGTCTTTCAAAACATATTATTAATATAAACAGATGGTAATAATATTTATACCTAATGTTTATAATGCAATGTATTTTACTGGATATATCAGAAGTTATATTTCATTGTTTGCCAGCATTTAAGTAATCACTTTGTTTGTTGCTAACTTACTTAAAGCATCAAGTTTGTTTTGTGAACATTGATGAAAGTTACTGATTTTAATCATCAGTGCATCCCTCTTCCCCCAATTCCTACACATAAGGATTCTCATATCTGTCATTTCTTATTATAAAATGAGTGGAGTTATAGGTTAAAACAAAAATTCACTTATTGTGATTAATGATTACAAATTCCCTTTCCATATGTATAAATTGCCATTTTATGGCATATACTGATTTTTTTTTTAGATTTAAATGGCAACATTCTATTTTGTATAATCAGCAAAGGTTAAACTGAGTGATTATTGCCAATTTAATATTTTTTGTTAAAAATGTGATTGTTATATTCTGTGACATTCTTAGATCAGGGTTCTTTGTTCCACTTGAACAACTTTTTCAGTTTCTTGTCATGTATAAAACATTAGTTACCTTGGTAACAGCTTAAGTATTATGTATAGTCAAGCTGGGTTACAAAACCACAATTCAAGTTAAAGCAATTATAAGACTTGTTATGCACATTTACTTATATGAAAAACTTATCATGCTTCCCTTGATGTTCAATATAGTGTTTGTCATTTATGATACGTTAAGACAGTAGTGTAATTATACATAAGCCCATGTTGTTAAACTGTCTATTGTCAATTTAATACTATTTGTTCAGAATATGATTGCTACATTCAGTGGCATTTCAAGTTCAGGCTTCTATTGTTTCTCTTGAACAACATTGTCAGTTTGATGTCATGCATAAAGCATTAGTTACCTTGGTATCTGCTTAAGTATTATATATGGTCAGGATGACATGCATATTTCTTACTTATGTAAGAAAATCATCATACTTCCCCTTGATGTTGAATGTAGGGTATGTCATTTATGACAAGTTAAGACAGTAGGATTATTATACACAAGCCCATGTTATTAAAACCTGTCTTTAATATCTGAATTCAGCAGACTGCTTCATCTTATATGATGATTTATTATTAGTTCCTTCCAGGCATGTTTATAGAGTCCATAGACTTTAAATTATGAGACCCGTCTAGTTTCTTATTTGTTATAAGTATATTTCCATCTTTACATACACACATATCAGTACTTCAAGCACGGGCAACAATGCCCATCCAGTTTTGCCAGATTACCATTCACTAGTTCATGTAGTGTGTTTCTAGGCTGTTCTTAAAATATCCAAACCAATATTTGTCCTGTTCCATTTTACCAGCCTGTTCCATGCAGTGGCCACTCTGCCAGTGAACCACTCAACACACCTTCCATTTCCACAGATGTTTCCATGAAGGAAATCTGATGACTCTCTAGCACTTACTGGCAACCCCAAACACCCTTAGAATCAACTATCCCCATATGCTAAACATGTCCGAGGAAGCTCACCTCCCAGACCACTGCAAAGGGTACTGCACAAGACCAAGTGCCCGTAGTCTTTCACAATAACTCAGACTTCCACTCTTAGGTAAGTCCTTAATGTGTTTTGACCAAAATACATTTTAAATATAAAACCTTGCTTATTATTTATTTATTTATTTTTTATCAAGAATCAACTTAATGAGCTAAATAAAGTGTTGGGAGACCATCAGTATCTGTGCATGTGGTTTAAACAGCCATTTTATTATATATATTTTTTTAAACCAAAAACGTCATTGCCGAGAATCATATCAGAGGCTCCTCAGAGCCTTTAAGCATTATCATCACTCTGTCTCCGATACCATAGCAACTTGGGAGCATCTGTTTCTGTTAGTGTGTCTGTGTACTGCATACCAGATGCTCTCAATGCACCTGAAGCAAAGCTTCACTTCACTGCAACTTCAAGTCTAAATTCCCTCCCTTTCTGTGAGGCAGCAGCCAGGAAAAGAATGGAGAGCAAACAGATCAAAAAAAAAAAACTTCCCAACAAGCCACCACAACAAGAGATAACACATTCTTCCAGCCTTCCCACCTCTCACTCAGTAGCTGTATGAACAAACTATTCTATTCCAACATATCCCAAATCACAATTTTATCCACCCCCTTCCCCTGGATACAGGCTAAAACACCAAAGGTCTCTTCCTAATACACAAGCATCAGTAAATCTCAATCACAAGCTGCAACCCACAGCTTCCCAGAGATGAAAACGGCAACATACAACATCTGTCAGACACAGGTGCAGCCACACACACCATGTCAGGCTTAATCAAACAGCACTTGAAGCTATGATACCTACCATAACTGATACTATGTTTAGAGTAAATAATAATGACATTTGAACTAGCTGCCAGACACGGTTGCACCCTCGCACACCATATCAGGATTGAACAAACAACACTCAAAGCTATGATACCTGCCATAATTGATATTAACTATGTTTAGAAAGAATAATAATGACATTTGTACTAGCTGCCAGACACAGCTGCATCCATGCACACCATATCAGGATTGATCAAACAGCACTTGAAGCTATGATACCTGTCATAATTGATATTAACTACATTTAGACAGAATAATGATGACATTTGTACTAAGAGCTTGCTACAGTTATTTAACCAGGATATACATGACATTTCTAAATCATACTTTAACTGAAGAAGGCATTAGTCTCCATGACAGTATTATTTTTTTTTCAAAACAATCTGCTGTTACTGCTGTTATATATGATGTCAAGCAATTCAGTCATAGTATTTGTTACATTTGAGCCTGAACTCTGATGAATGGTACCTTGTTGAATTAGTTAATTAATTACTTAAATTATTATAAGTAAAATCAATGAAAAATGAACAAAATAAGTATTCACTGAGTTCAAGTAGGGGAATAGAAACTTCTATGTTTGTATTATATGTTGCTTTGTTTGGCTTATATATAATGTAAATAGTAACCCATCTTGACCTACCTTTGTTTGTGAAGAATTATTGGACTCTTTGAACATTGTGAATAAATCATTACTGTTTCTCAGTTGTTTAAGAAACCCTCCTTTTTTTTAAATAAAAACAGATGACAAGTGATGTACCATATCAGTTGATACTTTGAGAGATGTAGTTGTAAGAAATATTTTTGGGACAGCTATCTTGGAATCAGTTTTTGTTTCTTCTTTCTAGCATCAGTCCAAGGATTTGTTTCTTTTATTCTTTTAAGAGTAGGGGCCATCCATTCCATTTCTTCTGGGATAGACACTGTGTTGTTGTTTTTGATGAATACATTAGCTTCTTATAAGTCATTAAAGGTTCTCATCTCATTGGAAAAGGTACTTTTATCTTGGCTAGAAAGGCCAGCTGTGCTTTAATGTTGTTTTGTTTCAGCAGTTTTATTATTGGCCATATTTTTCCTTTGTTTTAGTATTCTGGAAAAATAATCATTGGCAAACCTTATCAGGCTTTGATTGTGTTATAAGGGTGATTTTCTCCAAGCAGATGCTAATATTAGTTCCTTGTCCAGAAATGAAAGTAATTTTATAACTATGGAGCTAGGTGGAGTATTTGGTGAGTTAGAAACAGGTTTCCTCAGTGTTCTACGCGCCCTTTCAATTCCAAAACAAAATACCTCTTTCAAGTCTAAAAATTCAGGAATCCAGGTTGTTAAGAATGAAATATTATCTTCACTTTCAGTGTTTTCAGGCAGACCAAAGATCCTTATGTTGTTTTTCCTTTCCCTGTTTTCTAAGTCATCTATTTTGTTTAGCAGCCATGTATTCTGTTTAAGCAGAAATTCTTTTTGGAATTCTTCCTCTTTGAGTCTCCCTTCAATGTCATTGAGAGAAGTCTCTATAGTTGTTATTTTTGTATGGTGTTGCTGTAATAGTTCCTTAAGAGTATCACTCTGTTTTTGAGAATTTAATTTGAGGTTTTCTAAGTCATTTTTAAACCCATCCATCTTGAGAGATAGTTCCTGTAAGGCAGATGTCAACAACTGCAGGTCTTTTTTCAAAGCAGCATCTAGATGAAAATTCCTTGAGTTGTTCATATTCAGTGACTCAATATATCTCCAAGTTACTTGACAGGAAAATGTTTGTATATCTCCACCAAAATTGATATTTATGTAGTTTAGTAGTTTATCTATAGATTTCTGATGTTTTAAACTTGAAAATAGAATGTTCCTATTTTATTATACTAGTTTATGGAGCTCTCAAAATTCACTTCTCTCAGTTGGCCATCTAGGCTCCACCCCCATACAAATATTTCAAGTTATGCGCATTAATGCCCTTCTAGCCTGCCAACAGGTATTGGGGGATATAAATTTTATGATGTTAAACATTTTTTGTGCGGCTTTACACACTTATAAAATTAATTTGTACAATGTGGGGTTCAAGCAGAAAACATATTTTTCCATATAGGTGTTTTTTCTTCTTTGCCATGGAAGAAGTGTTTGTCAGATGTGATCATTAATTCTATAGACACATTAAAGAATGAGTGGTTAAGCACATATGTGTGTGACCTGACAAGGTTCTTATTTATATATTCATGTGTACATGACTAGCGTTAAAGTATGAAGTCCATCCCAGGGCAGAAAAGACACATTTAAGTATAGAAACATAATTGTCAGTATGCCCTCAATCATACATATAATTCATACAATATTCACTGTTATACATAGTTACTGTTGTGTATAATTATCTGTATATTGCCCTTTATTCACAAAAACTGAGCGGAACAACATTAACACAATTTGGAGTGTGCTAGATTAGAGCCCAGGTTCACCTCCATTGTGTTGATGAACTTACAGCAGTTGCCACAGGGAAGTATGAGCCCCAAGTGTATTTTTACACTCATGAATGTCCAGAGTGTTCATTGCTACTGAAGACTTGTTTGTCACACATGCTCATTAATTATATATATGCATTAAAGAGCTGAGTGGTTAACCATGTATGTGTGTGACATGAAAGTTCAGAAAATTAATTTTTAATTGTATAACCATAATTGTACTGATACAGCTAGATGTATAATATATATGATATTATGTGTCTGCTTAATCTAAATGTTATACATGGTCATTTTTATTTTATAATTATTTTTATATTGTTAATTGTTATCTAAATTGCAGTGGACTAGCATTAATAAAATTTAGATTGTACTGGATTAGAACTCTATCTAATCTGTATCATGGCCATTAACATACATCTGTTGCCACAGGGAGAGCTATGCAGCAGGTATAATTTTTAAACTTATTGCTGTGTATTAGTGCTGACCATCATGCAATGTTGCTTAGTGTGTTTTCACAATGGAAGACCACACACATTACAATTTATCTTTTTTAGAAACTGACAATGTCTCATCATTATCTGCAGGTGTTGGGGAAGCATGCTAACTACTGTGTAACACAGCTCAGCATGTTTGTATGATGGAAAACAAAAGATGTAACAATGTATATTTTGAAAATTGACAATATCTGCTTATTGTCTGCAGATGTTGTGGATCTTCGGGTGTTGGGGAAGCATGTTGACCACTGCACAATGCCACTTAGTGTGTTTGGATGATGGAAAAAGTTGTAACAATGTATCTTTTTGAAAGTGACAATATCTGCCTATTGTCTGGAGCTTTATGTTGTGTTTGTACAGATGTGAGCAATGTGCAAAAGTGATAGACAAAGCTTAACATGCATTATTATTGTAAAAAGTGTTTATTAATTTTCATCATTAGAAGAAAAATGTGGAACTTAAACCAAATGATACTTATCCTATATGCTGCATGCTTCATCGTGTTTACTAGGATTTCTACACACAGTTGAGTCACAGCTCTAATTTATGCTGTCCTTATCATAGAAGCAACTTCCATTAATTTTAAAATATTTACCCATTTCACTGTATTTGTACTAAGCAGTGTGCCAAGCAAATATTAATATTAAAAAAAAACATTTTGACATATGTTGCAGATTTTTATGGAACTCTGGATATGAACTATCATATTATTAAACGTACAAAACACACTAGGAGTGTCTTACTTCTCTTTGCCACAGAAACAATGTTTTAGCAGGAAAGCAAATCACATGCATAAAAGTAATTCCCATTTCCTACACAGTATTAACAACACACATACACTTGTAGACTTTCATTTGTACGTGTGGGTTACATATTTAGTGGAATGAGTGATCATACAACCATTTATGACTATTGTTTGAGCAAATGCAGCTATATGTGCTGTACTGACATGTAGTCTATAGTGGATTTTCTATCATTGTCCTTTAAATGTATGATAAAATTACATGACAGTGAAAACCAGTTTTTAGCAAAGGCAGGAGAGTTTGGCTTTTAGTGAACAAAAATAAGAAATGTGTGCTATTCACTTCCATTTAAAAGCTTTCTTAAATGAATTCTACACTTTGTAAGTATATCATGGGTGACACACTAAATGCAGTTAAGGTAGTCTGGATTGCCGGTGTGTCTTCCTTCTCCCTCCCACTAATCATTCACAGTTGCAATCCATTAGCAACTAACACTGAGGTAGTGCCTACAGTATGTTTATATCTACTACAGGAAGTCAAAAGTTTGGGATTCAGAAATTCTAATGAGTTCATGCCTCATTTGCATCTTCACTATGCTCAGAGGCCTGAATCTACACTACAACAAGGAAACCATGTAACTAGGGGACTTGGAGATGAGGAGACCTGTGTATCTGGACAAAGCAGAAGATTGCTATTCCTCTTCTGATCTTGCTAAGGTATGATTGTATTTTTCAAGTACATTCTAGATTTTTTTAACATGTTACAAAGAAAATTATATATGTGCAGTAGAAAATGTAACTTTTATCTGAATGCATTTCTTATAATTCACTGTTAGCATAGGCATTTTTGGAAGGCATTTACATTTTTCAGATGCAGAGTTTATCAAATTTCATCACAAGTGTTTTTCTTAAAATTGTTATCTTACAATTTTCTCTGTTACTTCAGGGAAATGTAATGTACTATATCAATGACACAGGGTGTTATGCTTCTAAGATGGCCAAGAGACGCTACCAGGAGAGTCGTGGGCACAGTGAGAGATCACTGGGAATCATATAAAATTGACCTTTTTGCTGTACATGTGTACCCACTGTGAGAATTGTGTTGAAAGCATATATAACAATTGAATTATATGTTTTTCTTTAGTTTGTACAAACTTTCATCTGTTTGCTGTTTTGTGGGTGGGGGAGCCAACTGCCATTTGTATGTTACCACAACAGAGGTTGTGTTTCAACAGGTATTTTCTAGAAAATGTGTAGTCATCATGTTAGTACAGTAGGAAGCTATATATTACTAAAGTGGTGTTCCTTATTTTGGTTTTTGTGTGAGTGATATGGTACAACCACATAACCTTCAGTTGTAATAACTGAAAATGTGTGACTCCAATGCTTAATGCTGAAAAATATGTGCACATGAACAGGAATTTACTTGTTTGATGTTTTATGTGTCGTATCCTTCTCTGTTTTATCTCACATAGGATTATGGCACCCAAGCATAGAAATCCACATAAACCTCATTTCAGTGACTCTGAAAACAATGTCATAGTGCAGGTTTTCCAGCACCATGGCACCTTTCTGCTTGAGAGAGGATGTTGGGATATGGCTGACAGAATTTAGATTTGAAACCAGATAGTCAATGATATCAGTGATATGGGGGGGGGGGGTCTCACCAGGATCTATGATCAGATGTGTCACAGGGCCACTGATATGATTTTATCAGCCCAGAAGACAACAGCTGCAGCTGATGTGAACAGCCAGCTACAGGGAGGTCCTGCTACAGAGCCACTACTGACAACAAATGAAGAGTTCCTGTCCAATGTCAGAGATCCAGAGATTTCAGTGGAAACTGCACACCAACATGTGATTGATGTTGGTCTGATGTGTCTGGGTGGACAAGTATGTGCCAGGAGGAGCTTCCAGGTAAGCTTTCATATGGCAAGTTTTAAAATGTGTTTGTATAGTAAAATATATAAAAATTTTACTAATGCTGCCTGTTTTTTTTTTTTTTGAACCTATTCATAAATTAATAGACTTAATGACACTTTTGTTTATTACACATGGGCTGTGGCTAGACGTGTTAGCTAAGTTTCAGTTAAAACTATTGTTAACAGACATACAGGCAAAATTATGCTTTCACTGTCCCCCTGTGTTATTGCAACTCTGATGCTTAATTTGAGTGGTTACCTTGCTTAATTTTTTTCCAGAACCATCCTTCCTATCAAGTGTGGAGTCATCTGCACATTGTAAGCCAAACATATTTTTTTGATTATTAATGACCATTTGTCAGATGTGCACATTTATATGTAAATGTGAGGTGGGTATAAGGAGTGTGTGCATTACTGTACCATCTGCAATTGTGTGACCAGTTTTAGTTTGTTTTCATATAAATATTTAGTGTAGTATTAATTTTGCATTTGTTGTTTATTATTGCAGGTGATCCTGCAGTTGATCCTGACATTGGAAGTGTAGGACTCGTACCACCTGAAGTCAGAGTATCAGCAGACTCTGATGATGATGATGGTGGCTAAACAGAGTCACCGTCAGGGGGGTGCAAAGCCTGAATCTGACACTGAGGTTGAAATACAGCCATTCCCTGTATTTCCCACAGACAAAGTCAGTAGGCCTATGCATACCTATTACACTGAGCCCTCAGATATTGGACAGGTGGAGGGTGATGCACTTGATCAGGGCAGTGTGGTTACTGCAGCTTTAATGCCGGTTGACCCTGGCTATAACCAAAGTGTAGGTGAGGTGCTATGGAGCAGTGTTTTTAGGGGTGCTCAAAGGAGGCTTGCGGTCCACCCTCCAACTTATCCTGGTGTGTCATTATATGCCATTTGATGTATGTTTTGGGCCATCGTGGAAGCGCAGACACATTCCATTAAGGCCTCCATGGTCATGCTTAGGGTTGTGGATGTGGCAGAGGCTGATGTCCATGGCTGCCTCTGCTGTGTGGTCAATTCAATGGATCAGATTAATGACACAATGGAATGAGCAGTGTCAGTGATGGGGTGGTTGCTGAGAGGGGGGCAGCATCTATGTGGATTTAAGTCAGTAACATCATTTGACGATAGCCATCGTGACCATGCCCAATCCCACTCTCATAGTGGCACTACTTTCACTGCTCCATCAGTGACTGAGATGTTCACACCCAGACATGATAGGCCATGGGGTGAGGGTCTTGGGCATAATGGTTTGGAGAGCTCATTCAGCAGACATCAGTCACATTCAGGTAGGAGCAACACATCTGACCATGGGCAGTGGTTGTGCCAGTGCAACTTCTGGCAGAGCCAGTTCATACAGCTAGGGTCAATGAAGATGAACTACTACCTCTACCATGCATGGCTCACATCTGTTTGACACACTAGGATGTGGACCTAGTACAGAGCTTGGGTGTGTTCTTGCAGACACTCACACATGCATTTCACCTTGAGTACCCATACAGACACACACACATAACAGGTACATGGGTCATTCATGAGGCTTACAGCTCACTGTGTCTCAGTAGCCATTTTATAATTTACATACATTTCTGCCTGCCTGTCTTTCCTACTCATACACTCACAAACTTTTGTGTGAGCCTTGGCCTCCAGCGCCCCCCCATGCGCCCAAACAACACCCTGGGCAAATGATACTAACTGTGCCATAATCTTGATTTTATCTATTTTGGATTCAGGAATAGATAAGTCTTTTGTCTGATTCCCAGGGTGCATAAATGACTGAGTGCTTAGTGTATATGTGTTTGTGATGCTCTTTTGAAAATTGTACTGCTTTATTACTGTTTTTTTGTATTGTCTGTATCTTTGATGCATGTGGCCTATTAGATGATAGAGACCACATCTATTGACATAAGTCAGTGCTGTCATATATTGATTTCATTGCTGTAAAACTCACCCACCTTCTACTTTGTTACATTAGCAAGTAACAGTATGCAATAATCTGTCATTCATTTTTGTTCTTATCCATTTATTTTTCTATTCCATGTTCAACACTTACCTTGATAGTCCAGCAGTTACAAATGTTTTATTTCAGTGCTGACTCTCTGTGATGCTAGCAATACACAGCCATTACCTGGGTAATTAAAGGTTGTGAGTGTTGCCTGGCATCAGTTTTGCTGTAAGTATGTGCATAAAAGCTGTACCCCCTTAGGTGATGAACATGTTTGCTATTCATTGCCTCTTGGCCAGGTGAGGGCATATTGTCTACTCTACCTACAACCACAGCAGCTGGTGGTTTATTTGTAGAGAGGTTTCCATGACTCCATTCCAATAGGTTTGAGAATTTGAGGCCAAAACTTGCACTGAATGTTGCCTTATAGCTTCTTGAATAGCTCCTCCATTTTGGATTGGTTAATTAACATAGAATTTAGCTGCTTATGCTGTAATTAGCATGCCACAGTGTGTACCATGTTTGTGTGTAGTGCTGCTTACCAAATACAAATCAGAACATTGGCATGATATGAACACAGTTTTAGCACACAGTGTAGGCTTTATTGATTCCACACCTTTATTTAATTTATAGCAATTATTTAAACTGCAATTGTTTATATTATTTTTAAAAAGTGTAAAATTATTATTCTTAAAATATTTAGTAATACTTTGGAGCTTTTCTGTCTGGAACTCTGCTGAAAATGGAACCCTACCTGGTCAGATTTTCCTTGCAATCAAATGTCAATAAATAAATACTGAATAGTAATGGCTAAGGCATACTATTTTAATTCTGAAGGACCTATTTTAGCAACAGAATTGTCAGAGTCTGAGAAAGAAAATGTCCTTCTGCACATGTAAGCAGCCTACACCCACCCTCAACTACTATCAAATCCACTGCTTCCTACCTTGTTCCCTAAACAGCGGTTAAACTTTCTCTACCTACACCCACAGCAGCTGGTGGTTTCTGTGTAGGGAAGTTTCCATGGCTGCATTCCAATAGGTTTTGGAATTTGAGGCCAAAGTTGCACAGAGTGTACATGATTGCTTTATAACTTGTTGAGTAGCTCCTCCATTTTGGATTGGTTGGATAGCATACAGTTTAGCTTCTTATGCTGTAATTAGCATGCTGCAATGTTTACAATGTTTGTGTGTAAAGCTGCTTACTGAATACATATCAGAGCACTGGCATGATGTGAAAACAGTTTTAGCACACAGTGTAGGCTTTATTCAATCCACACGTGTCTAATTTATTGTAATTATTTAAAATGCGATGGTTTTTCATATTATTTTTAAAAACTGTAAAATTATTATTCTTAAAATATTATGTAATACTTTGGAGCTTTTCTCTCTGGAACTCTGCTGAAAATGGAATCATACACAGTCAGATTTTTCTGGTAATTAAATGTCAATAAATAAATATTGAAAATTAAAGGCTCAGGCATACTATTTTAATTCTGAAGGACCCATTTTAGTAACACAATTGTCAAGGTCTGAGAAAGAGCCTCCCTGGGATTCATAAAGCTTGCACCAGGAGCAGGAGTAACGTTGGCATTCTAACACCAAATATGGCCACCGAGCGAGCTAGGTACGAGCTGTTCCCACGTGCACTACCTGTGTATGCTACACAAGCACAGCTCCTGGGCCCTGTATGCTAATTACCCCATGTGCAGCAGTAGAGCATGTAAATGAAGGTATGTAGTGATCCAGGAAGTGGTGCAGGTGTAGTATAAGCATGCAGAAATGTAAACCGTAGAAAACGGTTTACATTTTTGCAAACATAAAATCGGAGCCATGACAGCTAACCAAACACATGTATTATATTGTTAATATATACCAATGGCTAAATATATAACCATTGGCATAAAAAAATGTACAAAATATAAAATTAACATTTAATATATATAGTTGCACTATCGCGATGTGGAAGTGCAGGGCAGCGGCGCGCAAAGGGGATCGCAAGGAAAATATAAAAATATAGAATAAAACTGCAATGTAACAGATATAACAAATTCCCCATAATAGTCAATGGCAGGCATGCTACACCATACTCATGGGGCAAGGGTTGCTAAGGGGCTGTGACAGTGTTATGTGCGGTAGCTAGGAATTAGTAGGCAATGTCATGCAAATGAGAGGAGTAATAGTGAATCACAGATTCCCCGCTGGTGTAAGGAGGCACCTCACAGCATAGCATTATAACACCAAGGTGTTCTCTTGAGATAAAGATGACATCAAAAGAGGGATGTGTCGCCATTGCTGTACACACATTGGAGCATTGCTAAACCAGTTTGCCCCTAGCTAGGCAAAGTTGCAGGATAGGGGTATGTTGAACTGGCCATATCTTTGCTTAGCTGAGAGTACACAAGGTAACTGATTATGCATGTGAACGGAGATAAAAACATGCATAAACCCAGTAAATGGGTTTGCATGGTGTGCACTGCAGCTGAAACAGGAAGGATATAGGAAAGAAATAAGGAAATGCTGCAGCAGGGAAATTGGAGTACAAATGACTAATTAACACCTAGAAGCCTACAGTGGGCCATTGGCAACAGCTAACAAGGCTGCAAGCAGCTACCTGCAGAAAATGAAAGGGGAAGGACTGTACTGCAAAGAAAACAGTAATGTGTCAAAGCAGAACAAAGCCGATTTGCAGTATATCGGCTACAAGACACATTTAGTCATGACTGGGTAGGGAAAGTACAAAACAAGAAAGATGGCAGGTGGATGTATGCCTGATAATGGGAGGGGATCCAGGTTTAAAAGTTAATAAAAGGGCAACAGATTAATCAAGGTAGGCAAGCATATCTCCAAAGTAAAGGCCCCACACTTGCAGTACTCATTGTAAAACCCATAATTAAGACACGCTGCAGCTGGAATAGCTCATACACACCTAATGACATCAGTAGCATCCATAGCACAATAGTATAAAGTGTGAAAGCAAATCACACACATTTGTGTATTCCCATACACTCTGCACCA
The DNA here is from genome assembly GCF_019279795.1 of Protopterus annectens. Classification (NCBI taxonomy): domain Eukaryota; kingdom Metazoa; phylum Chordata; order Ceratodontiformes; family Protopteridae; genus Protopterus; species Protopterus annectens. The sequence goes on from NC_056736.1 coordinate 804,581,658, forward strand.
GTGGTGTACACAGACGGGGAACTTTTTGTATGTACATGTTAGGGGCTGCCATAGCTTTGATCCACCATCATGAGTTGGAGACTGAAGGTGGTGTGGAGGATGATGCACATGACCACCTCAGGCACCAGAGGAGGAGGAGAGTGTTCAGACGCAGGGTAACCTACCAGACGCTACATGATCTGGAGATAGTAGAGCATTACATGGTGGACAGGGACATTCTACAGCAACTTGTGGAGCTGTGCCGGCCATGCCTCAGAGCCAGAACAAACAGAGAGAAGCCCATCCCAGTGGATACGAAAGTATGTGTAAGCCTGAGAATACTAGCTACAGGTACCTTTCAAAGACCAACTGGGGATATCATAGGGATCTCATAGGCCTCAGCATCTAGGGTACTACACCCGTTCCTGGATGCCATGTTACCACAAGCCAATGAGCACATATACTTTCCACTAATGGAGGAGGAGTTGGTCAGAAATATGCGTCTCTTCCACTGTGTGGCAGAATACCTGGAGGTACTGGGTGCAGTAGACTGCATGCACATACACATCAAGTCACTACCCGGTGAGCAGGGTAGGCACTACATAAACCTCAAGGGATTCCTCTCCATCAACTGCCAGGTCGTGTGCAATGCCCAGGACATTATCATGGATGTGTTTGCTGGCAGGCTGGAAGCTATCACGACTCCCACATCTGGCATGCCTCACAGCTGTATCAGTTATTTGCCAGGGGGGACATCCCAAATGGCCACCTGGAGGGAGATGCTGGCTATGCGCTGGAACCGTGGATGATGACTCCCATCAGAAATGCACACGCACCCATTCAGGAACACCATAATGGGGCACACGCACAAACCAGAATCATTATAGAGCATGTGTTTGGGATGTTGAAATCATGGTTCCATTCTCTGGACATATCTGGTGGAGCCTTCCAGTGCTCTCCAAGCACGTGTGCCCACATCTTCATAGTATGTGCCATGCTACACAATATGATCCTACAGAAACAGCTGCAGCAGGGACAGAATGGTGAAGGCCCTCACAGCCCACCACCATTGCCAAGGGCCCCACAGGCACAGAGGTACTCAGACCACGAACACCCTGAGCCAGCCCCAGTATTCAGATGGAGGCATGCTCTGTATGCCCATGCCTTGACTAGGAGGGGAATGTATAGCACACACACTGACAGTGTAGGCACCTAGGGACTGCCACCTTTCTTCACCTGCACACACAGTAAAAATGGATGGCACACACACAAGACTACCTGTAAATTGTCATGTATAGGCAGTCTACTGTGTGCATTTAACATAGGCAGCCCTCAACTATTGCACACACAACTGCCATTGGCACAAGGTAAGTCAACACCTGAACAGTAAATTAAGCTATCAGCATGTGCTGATACTGTATGTATAGGTTTATAGGTAGGTACTTGGCCAACTACCAGAGGCCATTCATAAGCCTAGCCAAATGTGTCAGCTTTTGCCATCCCATTGATTCATTAACTGCGCTCTGTGGAGCAGAGCCAATGGTGGGATCCCTGGGGTGCATCTTCTGTTCCCCATCCACTCTTTAAGGTTTCTCTTGCAGAGTGTTAGTGAGGGTCTCTGTATAATGTAGTTAGGGATGTTGTTCCAAAGTATGGGGAGTGTCTGTGACAGGAATCCATTCCTCCAGCATCTTCCAGTTATTGTTGTAGCAAGGTTCAGCTCACTACAGTGTGTGTCTCACTGTGACATGGATTCCTATAGGTGGAGCATATCCATTAAGCCTGAGTTCGACATGGCTGTGTTGGCCTGCAGAGATCATCTCTGGGTAAATGAGATGCCACTGAGTAAAGCAGGAGTTTATTCAGTCTGGCTGCATAGGGCATATGTTGGAGGCTAGTAATCCCCTTGGTGAGGTATATTCGTGGACCTCCAAGCTGTTGGAAGTGTCTTCTGAGGTGCATCCCAAATGGGTTATTATACCCTATGATGGGACTGATGAGTGATGAGTAAAGGGGCACTATAACCCCAGTATGTCTAGATGGGAACCCTTTGGTAATCAGATGGCATACATAGAAGGATGTCCTAACTACTTTGGAGAAATGATTGTAAAAGGGGAGATCACTATCTAACTTTGTCTCCATATACTCCATTACCTCGTCCGTATTAAAGTGGCTGCCATTTATGTGGTAATATGTGGGTGCTTAATATTCCACAATGGAATGACCATGCAGTTAGTGGCACTTGGCTGGAGGCCATGACATTGACACCCTCTGTCGGTCTCTGTGAGGCCCATTGAGGGATGTCTGAGTCAGCTGGACTGTCAATCATGGTTCTCAGTTCGCAGCCTTTGCCAAACATTGTCTGTTGTAGTCCACCTGTGTTTGCCTGTACCTCTGAGAAGTATATGCCGAACAGTAGGGCTCCCAGGACTGAATCCTGTGGGACACCTGTCATGACTGGTCAAGAGTTGGACCTGGAGACCGCAAGTCTTACCATGTGGGTTCTGTGTGTAAGCCTGTTGGCAACCCAACCTGTGATGTATGGATGTATGTACAGGCTGGTGTGTTTATCAATAATACCTGAGTGGGGCATGGTGTCAAAAGCCTTGGCGAGGTCCAGGTTGAATGTGTGAAACACCTCTCCCATCATCTAATGCCTTGGTGACTGTATGTAAGACATCAAACAGCTTCAGTAGGCATGAACTGCATTCAACCAAGCTGACCTGGGTTGGGTCATGTGTTCGGAGGTTACCAATGTCTTTGTTAATGAGTGCCATGAGGATGCGATCCATACCATTGTAGAACAGGCTAGTCAGGCTTAAGGGGTGGTAGTTACCATGGTCATTTGTGATTCCACCTTAAATGGAGTGGAATAACTATTGGCACGCGCCATTGTATGGGCATGTAGCCTGTGGTGAGGCTGAGGTTGGAAAGCTTAATTAGGTTAGGGGTCAGGTTGCCTTGTACAGTTTGCAAGATGCAGTCTGGGACAACATCTGCCTCCATTGATGGTGTGTTCTGCTGTCAGAGAGGGCCATTTCCACCTGTGTTTCTCTGATGTGTGGGATACTGTACCTTTTGGGTAGTGTTGTGGGCTCTTTAAGGTGTGAAGTATGCACTGAATGTATCTGCAAGGATGTTGGTGATATCAGTAGGGTCAGCATATTTTGTGATATATTTCATCAGCACAGTGCAAATCTGTGTGCCACCACTTACATCCTTGACATAGCCAAAAAAGGCTTTGTGGTTATCTTTCAAATCCTTGCGTATTTTCCTGGTGATGTTACCATTGAATGATGTCATGAGGGACCTACGTATCATACTAATAGGGGTCACAGATGTCCACCCTTCATGGGATTTGCTGTTTGTCTGGAACACTTTCCTACTTCTGTAGTATAGCCTGTTTATTGCAGAGGTCCACCAGACTGGTGTCCTTGTCTAGGAAGAGTGAGCCTTGGTTTACCAGTGATGGCATGATCCATACATCCATGTAGGTGCTTATAGATTGCATTTGTAAATCTGTCTTTATCTTGAGCAGTTTTCCCCTTTAGCGTGGGGGCTGCGAACCCCCCCACCCCTGTCACTAGTAGTGTAAATTTAGATGTAGGAAAGCTATACACTGTGGTTTCTGTGGGTGAGGGAGATGCTTGGGTTTGGAAACAGTGAATAGTTCATGGTCAGATCTAACCAGTGACCGGTTAACCTCCACTGCGGTGTACCTGTTGCCCATGTTGGTGATGACCACTTCTAGTATGTTTCCACCTCTCGTTATTGAGGTTACCACCTGATACAGGGCATATGTGGTGATAAATTCCAGGAAGCGCTGGGCGTGGAAGTGAGAACTGGTGTAAGTTTCCCAGTTAATGGTATGGTAGTTGACATCGACCAATGCCAGGGTGTGCATTAGGACTGTCATGTTTTCTACTTTCTCCAGGTAGGAGGAGTGCTGGCCCTGGGTCATGGAGGGTGATCCGTAGCAAGCCACAGTTTACATTGCAATTGTGGCTGATGTTAGCTGCACATGGATGATCTTAGAGGTATAATGCTGCCTCACTAACCTGTAGGTGTAGGTATCCCTGATGAATATGGACACCCCCTCCATGTCTGTGTCAGTCCATGTTCTATGGCTGAAAGGTGTGGTATGGGTTGTAGTCTGGTAGTGCTGGTGTGCTCTCAGGAGCCTTAAGACAGGTCTCAGTTACTGCACAGATGTTGACATTGTCCATCCTGAGGAGTGCTGTAAGTCCATGCATGTTGTGATCACAACCCCTGGTGTTGAGTAGCATAACACTCATTGATTCTGCTATTGTGGTGTTTATGGGGCTGGTATTCACCTTTGAGACTCTCCTAAAAAAGGCACCATGGAGGTGACAATAGCCTTGGCCAGTATTCCAAAGCCTAAGGCTGACAAATAAGTCAGTATCGTATTGTTGCATGCATGCTTCCCATCTGTGCTTGTTTCTCATCTCTCCTGTAGGTGACCTACTGGTAAGCAATAGAAAGCCTTAAACTTATACAAGACTTCTAGCTTCCAAAATAGGCTTTTGGACTGACTAGGTATCAGTGTTCTCTATGTTCTTGCTGTACTTAACTGTTTCCTGACTACATGGTGATTTCTCACTGTATACTGTGATCTGAAAGTCTGTTTATTCACATATTATGGCTGTGATGGCTTGCACTTTAGAGGTTCACAGATACCTACTACCTATCTGCCCAAGGACAATTAGAAGCATATCTACAGTGTGTTGGCTTTCTCAGCACCACTGATGAAGTAACTGAGCCTCTGTCAAGCATAGCCAATAAAGCAATTCCAGGCAATGTTGCTGGAAGCTGTTGAAGGCTGGGGTGGTGGAGGGGGATAGGGGCATTTAGTGATCTAAAGAGGGCATGTTAATGTGACAATTCAACACCATTCAATTTCCCCAACAGGTCTTGCAGCTATCAAACTGGACAGGCTCCCTCACCCCCTGGCTGTATAGTTCTGGGACACATGATCCCAGGGGTTTCTATTCTGTTACCCATTCACACAACAAGGTTTCCCATAAAGTGTGTCAGTGAGGGGCTATGCCTAATGTAGTTAGGAATGTAATGTATTGTCTTACAGTACATTTGTTATATGTTGTTATTTCAAGAGTAAGTGAAGCTCAGTGGGTTTGAGGGCCTCTGCCCTTTGCTTAGCCTAGCTTACACATAGAAATCATCTAAATAGGAAACAGGCGGAAGCAACATTAATGTCAACAGTGTAATTGTTACAGCATCTGCATAGTATCTGTGCATTTGATGTCCTCAGTTAGGACAGCTGTTTAATCGTAGCCTCACCTCAGGATACGTACCCAGGGAGTGGCGCACAGCGACTGTAGTCCCACTTCACAAAGGCGGTGCCTCCACCGACCCTGGAAATTACCGACCCATTAGCTTGACAAGCCTTATCTGCAAAGCCATGGAGAGGATCATAATGGATCTCATAAATAAAGACATAGGGAATTTGCAGACTCTGGATCCAACCCAGTTTGGCTTTGTCAAGGGCAGGTCATGCCTTTTAAACTTGGTTGACTTTTTCGAAACAGTCACCAAGGCCATTGATGAGGGAAAGGCAGTCCATACAGCCTACCTCGATCTGGCGAAGGCCTTCGACACAATACCCCACTCGGGTATCATTGAAAACTCATCAGCCTAAATGTTAACCCATACATCACAAGATGGGTTGCAAACTGGCTGAGTGACAGAACCCACAGGGTCAGAGTTGCGTGCCATGTCTGACTCTAAGCCTGTCTCAAGTGGTGTCCCACAGGGCTCAGTCCTGGGCCCACTCTTGTTTGGCATCTACTTTTCCAGTACAAGCAAACACGGAGGGTTATGGCTGACAAAGTTTGCAGATGACTGCAAACTGGGTGCCGTAGTCGAAAACACATCTGACACAGATATCCTTCAGAAGGGTCTCACAGATACGGATAACTGGTGCCAGAGCCACGGCTAAAGTTAAATGCCAAAAATGCATAGTCATACCCTTCGGGAAAAACAAGGTTACCCCTAGCTACCATATAGGTGGAAATCCACTGAGCACAGAAGAGGTTATTAGGGACCTGGGGACCCAGGTTGACAGCAGTCTGTCATTCGACACCCATGTTGCAAAAATAGTTAGGAAGACCTTCTACATTGCCCACCTTATCATGAAGGGATTCACATCTAGATCAAGAGAGGTCATAGTCTCCTATATTCATCACTCATAAGAGCAATGATTGAGTACAATGCCCCATTCGGAATGTATCTGACCCGACACTTGCAGCAGCTGGAGAGGCCACAAAGTTCCTCACCAAGAGGATTATGGGTCTCAAAATCTGACCTATGCTGCCAGACTGAAAGAACTCCAACTCTATTCAGTCGCCACCGCTTGCTCAGGGGTGACCTGTGCCTGACATACAAGGCATTATCAAACCCTGACTTGATGTACATGCTTCACCTCAAAAATCTAGATCCATCAGAGCCACAAGAGCGGGAGACCTAAACCTTGACACGGCCATTAATAGACGTGCTGGAGGGATAGATTCATTACCCAAAGACTCCCTATGCTGTGGAACAAAATCCCGGTATATGTGAGGCAAAGCACCTCGCTGGCTTTGTTTAAGAGAAATCTTGACCAATGGATGGGAGATCGCAAGTATACCCCAGGGATTACCTCAGTGTCACTGCTCGACAGAGGCACAGCAAAATAATGGGCATAGTTCCCCAAACCTAAGGGGTGGCGTAAGCCACAAAACTATGGGCTAGGCTTGTAAATGCCCTCGGGCAGATAGCCTAGTATGAACCTATGAACCTATGAACCTATAATCCCAATAAAGGCAGGGATGTTTATCATGTTCAAAAGTATACCTTAAACTCAGCTTGCATATATAGGTAGTAATCATCTGTATAATAAACATTTGAAACACCCATATAAGCCCATGTGTGCTGGAGAGTAAAGTCAACAGAGAATATAATGTTATGTAAGCACATACAAGATGTTACTTCACTGACATATATATATATCCTGAGTAGTTAGCGGATGTGGCCATGTTTGCGCACATAGGTTATACATTACAAAGTTTGTTTAACTGTGTTTAACTGCTGCTATAATGTCACACAGACACTTTTAAACATGCTTACAACTGCTTAAATGAGCCTTATTCTGTAGTACAAAACATTTTTAAAGCATTGCAGGTGTTGAACCCTGGATCATGTACACTATAGTCATGAGACTTACCACTAAGCCATCTGAGGTGTATACATGTTTCACAGTCTTTAGACTACACCTTATACCATATGCATTCCACTGTAATGATCAAAAATGGGACAGTCACTTTGTGTACATATCTACAGTACATTGTAATGTACTGTAGTTTGTGAACCAACACATTCAAGTCTACATATGTATTACTGTTACAAATTAATATGAAATCAATAGCCATATATGTAAACATCTATGAACACACTTCGTGACATAGAAGCACTCCAAAGGAATTGAAGTGTACACAAAAAACATGCAGCTCTGGTATTTTAACTGTTAATATTAACCTAATTCACCATAAAAGGGATGTTTGTTTTGCATGTGAAGATTGGGGTGGGGGACGAATGATGGGTAATGAAACCATTCATCAAGAAGGGCATGGGTCGGATTTTCAGTAAGTGAACTGGAGGGGTATACCTAGAGTATGGGGACAATATAAAAAGGACACAAAACAAGAACCTTTCTCTTTCATAATACACCCTGTCATGTCACATTGCAACATCTAATTCCACAAACATATGAACATTAACATGTATCAGGCATATGTACACCAACTAACTGTCACATTTGTTTTCAGTGGTGAGGAATGCCTGTAGTAAAATGTATATTCTAAACACAATAATATTTGTACACATCTCAGATGCCTTACTGGTAAAGTTAGTGACTGTGGTGTTCATGGTACTGGGTTCAAGATCTGCAAGGGCTGTTAAGTTATTTTGAGGGCCAGAATAAGGGCTGTTGGATGCAGGTGGATTAAAGCACTCTTAAGCAGTTGTAAGCGGTTTTCCATGGGTTTGCGCAATGGTAAGCGGCGTTGAAACACGGTAAGCAGAGAAGCACTTCATGGGTTTGACCTTTGCTTAACATCGTGCAGACCACGGGCAAACTTGCTTACAACTGCTTAAATGTGCATTATTCACACTTTCCCTACCAGTGCTTACTCTGACAGGTAAAATAATAACACCTTCCAGGATTAGAACCTACAACCATGTACTCCATCTACAGAGTAACCTAACACTAAGCAATCTGAGATGCACCTTTCCCAGTTGTGTATGCAGACAGGTTAAAACACAAAAGGGAGGAATGTGATGAAATAGGACAACCCGCCATGTACCCAATGAAAGGTGTCTGCTTATATATATATATATATATATATATATATATATATATATATACAGAGAGAGAGAGAGAGAGAGATACATAGATGCATGTTGATATACACAGCTCTACATACATATGTAGATTCATAGATAGGTTAAAAACATCTACATATCTATGGAGGTACAGATAAATGTATGCAATAATATATATATGTATATACATACATACATATATATATATATATATATATATATATATATATACATCTATGTATATATATATATATATATATATATATATATATATATGTATATATATACACATACATACATGTGTGTAGACAGCATCCAAAGTGTTCATATCTGAGTATAACATGGACCATAACAATCACACATTCCACCCACCTCAAACAATATGAACATAACATATGAAGAGTATATGCCAATACAACACTATTACAAATATGTTCTATGGACACAATCACCAACACAACTGCAATGACTGCAAATATCCATGACAGAAATACACAGACAGCTTTCATTTTGTAAAACTCTATTACATTCCGATGTATTGCCAAAAGATTTCAAGGACTAACAGTACCTACATGCTATACAGGAAGCATTTAACAGTGCCTTAATGAATCAGCCTGCAATTACCATAGTATTAGTCCACTAAGAGATAGGTGTTTACATAGGGAAAGAACACCCACACACATATAGAAGTTGTATAAAAGGGGTTCCTACACACCTGCATGTGCTATGTACACCCACCAACATCTACCCCACAACCAAAATAATTACATTAATACATACTGTCATACCATAACCAATTAGTCAACTACTGTACAACATCTGCTGAAACCTTAACATACCTGGACACATACACACTAACATGGCCCTATGTGAAATAGCTGCTGTTATAAAGTTGAACAGGTGCTGATGTTACAGGGTTTGTATGAACTAATCCCGTTTCAGAGGGTTGAAAGGTTCGTACACCAGGAAGTGTTACTGAGTACTGATTATCAGCACATTATGATACACATCAACAGCAAACTAAATATGTCTGGTAAGCACACTATAAACCCCCTAACATTATATGCATAGCTATGCAGCCTTGAGCTGGTCAAACATCCTGGCCAGAGTGAAACATATGCAGAAGTAAAAGGTACAAACAAACCCTGCACAAGTAGCAATGTTCAGAAATATAACAGCAGTACTCACATTTAGACCAAATCTAGGCATTACACACAATATATTACTGTTCGTCTCCATACAGCTATTGCAATAAATTCCAAACAACACTTCCAGGCTGTCTTCCTCACAAGTAAGGCAAAGGGACAATGCCAAAGTGGAGTATTCAATTATACTCCACTGTTGCCATGGTATTGGCTAAGGCAGTAGCAGCGCAGCTGATGTACATGTAATTAGCTACTTAGGAACACCAATTGGTTATTGGGATAGCACATGTTACTGATCTGTAACTATAAAAGGTTGCCTTTTCATACATTCAATCCATCTGTATCTACCTGTAGGACAGTACAAAACACTGAAAGACAAATCAAAAACGAGTATTATACTAGTCAATAACACCTCCAATTACTAAGAAGGTATGTATAACATTTAGTATGTCTGTGTATGTAGTACCTGGTCTGTAAGAATTACAGTGTAATCAGTGCATATAGTGGAAATAGCTATATTGTAATGATGTATTGTTGAGCAGTAGTAATGCTTGTAGCATTCTATGTTTGTCCTGCTGTAGGTCACAAAGGAAACTACTCATACACCACAAGGGATGATATGGCTTGGAACTCACCAATTCACTTCCAGCCACTGTCAGGGTCAGGATTGGTCCAACAAGTATGTGCTATAACAGGGGATAGTATATGTCGATATATTGTAACAGTCAACATATGTATGGGTGTATAAGTAAGATGAACATGTCAAAGGTGGGCTTACAGTGCAAATATGGTTTGCATTGTTGGATATTGTGACAATAACTGTGTAATGTACAGTATTTTAGGCAGATCTGTATTCCATTCTACATAGCATTTCTGGTATGTTATGCAAACAGTAGTTATGTCTATTGGCAATTACAATACTCAATAACAGGATACATATCACTTGTATTCATCTGACAGTTAAGCAGCATGATAGCAAAGATAATTGGAAGAGCTAGGTAACTATCCATGCACATAACACATGTAATATCCACCTCTCTACTATTGTTTGCAAGCAATAACAGCTGTGCATGTGTAAATGTTGTGCAAATGTTTAGTGACCCTTGTTACTGGGCTGGACCTCTCTAGTATCGTTTGCAAGCAATAACAGCTGTGCATGTGTACATGTTATGCAAATGTGTAGTGACCTTTGTTACAGGGCTGGGCCAAATGGCTATGTGCACACCTATATAGAGTGGATATTGAGAGTAGAGACACACTGGTTGAACTACCAGGTTTGTGTAGCCTAACCTCTCATTGCCAACTTAACAGCCACTTGCACATACTGTATGTAAGGTAGTGCACAGTACTGGTAATGAAACAGGTTGCAAATCATCTTTAACTCCAGTTTAACATCTGCAGTAGGAGTGTAAGATGTAGGAGACTGCTGACCATGTGTAATAGTCGCTTCATAGGTGATGGCTTACACTATCTGATTATATCCTGATCATGTTGATAGTGGCATCAGAGTCTATTGATACATGACTCTGTTTGGAGAGTGGGTGTCTGTGCCCAACAGAGCTCATGGTCCTGGTGGATATGTGAGTATATACCCAGAGAAGGAAACAGACCTGTAGACACCTGCATCATCTGTAATCAACTATCAGGATGTGATGTGCTCCTCAGAGGAGGATTGCTGCTAAAGGTCGCTACAATGTTTCCGTAATAGCCAGTTTTGTCTTGTCCATAACATAAATATTTATATGTGAGCATCACTGTCTAAAACATGTTCATAAGCAATAAGTAAACTAAATACAATACTTGGTACTTGTAGTACTGAATGCTCATACAGGCATGTCCACTAGTCAGCTACTGGTGTTTACTAATGTCAGATTTGTGTATGTGGCCATCCTGGGGGAATATAATCTCTATTCCATGTACACTGCCAAACCCACCTAACTCCACACCCCACACATTGTTTGGGAAGCAGCTACAGGGGTAAGCTGGAATGCAGCCCAGTCTACAGCCATCACTGGACTGGACAGTCATGAGGTGTAGGTTAACACATGCATCTCATCATCACAACCAACACATACCCTTACTAGAACACAGTAAGTACACCCACACACATTACCAGAAATCACACACATTCACAGATGCTTCTAAGTATCTGGACAAACAAGTGACCTCCCAATCTGGAAGAGACAGACAATGAAATACACAAACTGTATGACATAGTTTGAATAATTGTGCCACACTTCAGAACACGTGACTGGAAACATGCCCAAGAGTACTCATATGTGAATACAAACTCTAGCACTATGTTTCACACCAACCTATACTAGGGCATACATACTGTCAGCTGCCTATCTGCCATGATTAGCTACATACCCATACACTCAGACCACCTTTTGAACTATATACATGGCTCTGGCATATTCCATGTTGTTGTGCAGGACATGTGATGCAGTAGCCTGGACTGCATGGAAACACACATGTAGGAACTGTCAGGTCTTGTAGCCCATGCAGGTATGTCCCAAGGCCTGGGTAGCATTCTGCCATTGGCCAGAATGATACTGCAGTACAGGGACAAAAGGATTGTATTACACAATTGTCTAATGTAGTGGTGCAAGTCAAAGGGTATCCAGTATCTGTCTGCCTGGGATAACATGGTTGACAGACCATGATGCTTTGCCAGACAGGGCCTGCACCTGTCAACCCTGGGAATCTGGATATGGCCTAGGGCTAATGCTTACCCTATAGTGCCTTCATCATGCACAGTTCAAGTGAAGGTCCACTACTGTTACAAGGACAGCCAAGCAATAAACTGCGGGTCTCACTATACAATGATACATGTCATAAACACTATATGGACACACATATGTCAATCTCTAACATGGAGAACATATCTGTGCAGTGGCTGAAACATGTTTCAATGCTCCAGAGACCACAAAATTTAAAAATCAACACATCCCAAAGGGATAATAACTAGGAACCAAAAGAAATCCGAAAAAAAGAATGTCCAACCACTTTAAAGCACTTTATTACACAACAATACCTCCAAAAACTATGCGCTTTCACCATACAATGGCTTCCTCAGAGTTAATGAAGGACTACAAAATGACTGTGCATATATATATATATATATATATATATATATATATATATATATATATATACTGACATCACTTCCTAACAAATAATTAAACAATAAATTAATTAAGCAATAAGTTCCCATAATAATAAATTAATGGAACTTGCTTGTTAAAGAATTCCTTGTTAAAATTTTTAAACCAACATTACAGATGACAACCAAATGAGTCAATAAATAAATAAGAAATGTAAATAAATATATGTGTGTTACACTACCCAATGCTTAGTCATATGATGTATATAAATACAAATATAAATATATATATATATATATATATATATATATATATATATGAATAATACCATTGATAATAAACCATCATGTTGTAAAAATCATAAAACATGCTCTCACATTTTGAGACAGTACAATAGCACCTAATATATATAAAAATACATATAAAGTTGCTAAAATTGTTGAAAGGAATAAATAAATATCAGATGTTTCATCACACAATTACATGATCTATTGCAATAATGGTAATGATAAATAATGAATAAATTTAATGAAATAAATATTGATTATGTACACAGTACAGTCCTGGTAAAAAATAAATGAAACAACCAAACCCCACTTGGTTGTTATGAATTTGTTAAATTAAATAACGTCTCTGTTTCAGGAAGGGGTGCATAGATATACTATAATTTGAGGCCTGGAATGTTAGTGGCATTAAGCCTAATCTGCCACATTGCTTCTAAACACTCTACCCTCAGTTTTATGTCACCACCTCTCTCCCTTGAAATAACCCTGTTAATCACAAAAAATACAAACCTTTTAAAGTTAGGGCAAACTAAAGTGTGTGTATATAAAGCATGTGTTTTTTCTTTATTATTGATGGCTCTAATATGCTCAGCAATTCTCTCCTTACGTTTCCTTGTAGTCTTTCCTATATAAAAACCTGGGCAGGTGCTGCAAGTGGCCATGTACACCAGCATACTACTATTACAACACCTGCTCGGACATGAAATTGATTTATTAAAGCCACTGACAACCACATAGGGCCCTTCATTGATATTCCTACAGAATCTGCATGATCCACATTTGTACATTCTAGAGTAAATATATTTCAGAGGAGGTTGTTCAAGAATGTTTTTAATGTTTTTACCCCTACTAAACACAATTTATAGAGATGCACCTAGTTTTACTTTAATGTTGCTTCCTAAACTAGAATCCCAAATCCTTCTGAAAGTCTTCACTATGTTCGGTGTTTGATAGTTAAACTTTAAAATCATTGAGTCACCTTGAAATGTGTTCTTAACATCCTTACATTTGACCAAATTCCCCCATAGAATTGGAGGAAACTGGGTATTTCTTTTCAAAAATATTTCTTTCTGTACTTTTAACAATAACTTTAAAGGGTAACCTCTAACTAGAAACATCCCTATCTGGGTATACATTTCTTTCACAAATGTGTCACGGTCACTCACTAGATGATATCGTCTAACCATCTGTCCTTTAACTATACTTTTGTACTGCAAAAAAGGATGACTACTCTGAAAATGCAACAATGAATTACTGTAGTTTTCTTCCTAAAAATGTTACTATGCAAGCCTTGCTGTGTTTTAACCAGATGTATATCTAAAACATCAATTTCATCAGCATTCCATGTATAAGTAAACTTTAAAAAGTTTGTAGTAGAATTCAAGTAGATGATAAAATCTGTAGCTTCACTTTCACTACCCTTCCATAACACTAAAATATCGTCCAGGAATCAACTATAACAAAGAATCTTGTCCATAAACCTTGAATTAAATATAAAAGAATTTTCCCAATGTAACAGAACAAGGTTTGCAAACCCCGGGGCGCACTTTGCCCCCTTAGCCACTCCTTAAAATCTAGTGAAAAATTTCATCCTCAAAACTCAAATAATTATTGTTTAAAATTATTTCCATGAATGTAGTAAAGAAATTAATCTGTTCTCCATCAAGTTTTTTACTGTTGAGTAAGCTTTCATGAAAATAGTCTATCCCTTCAATATGTGGGATCACTGAAAATATATTTGTTACGTCAACAGTGAGAAAAGAAACATCACCTAATTCTTTTGATGCTGCTCAGCCTGTTTAAGCAATGCCATGAATCCTTTAAAATGTGGTCAGCCCCTGCCACTATCTGTTGTATACCTCTATAAACAAAAGCTGCCAGAGGCTCCATCTTTGAGCCCCTATTCTTGTGGACCTTAGTTATCCCAAACAAAACTGGCATGACAGGGTACTCAACTCTAAGATAATCCAAATCATCTGTATTAACGGCGCCTTGAAACAGTACATCAAGTAAAAGTAAATCTATTGCATGATAAGCTATATGCATTTCATTGACTGAATCTCTCTGATATGCCAAAATATCATCCAAAATTTCATGCATCTTACCCACATAATCGAAGTGGGACATAATGACAACCCCACTTCCCTTGTTGGGCTTCATTATTCTCACCTCCTTATTTTTAGCCAATTCATGTAATAATTATCTCTCCTTTTCACTCAAATTGTCATGCACACAGAGTTTACCAACTTTATGTAACCCATTTCTAATTTCATTGATACACAAAGTTTCAAAAAGCATAACTTCTTTGTGGGTGGGGGAATAAATGTACTTTTCCTTTTCAACACATATAAATCCATGTTCACATTGTTATTATTAAATCCACCTTGTTCATCAAAAAACAAATGTAAATTCAATTGTCTAGTAAACATTTTCAAACTTATAAAAAAATCAATAAAATCCAAATAGAATGCAGGAACAAACATAAAACCTTTGCAAAGTAAATTATGATATACTTCATTTATTACCAGTGCATTATAGTTGTATATCGAAAATACTTCTTTTTGATAAACAGTGCAAGTTTCAGAAGTATTTACATCAGCAGCAATACAAGTTCCAAATTCAACCATATTGCCTTCAATAAGTGGGTTACTATTGATAAAGTCATATTGAACAATATCTAACGCATTAGAATTTTCAACACAATCTATTGTAAATGTGCCATTTTGTTGTTGGCCAATGGCCATGTCCAAAACATCAGAACATTCAGCCCCCTCTATGCTCAATGTCCATTTTTGTTGTTTGCCCATGTTTTTTTCTTTTGATGGGAGTTGTTCCATTGGGGTTGATATTGTCCCATATATGGTTGGTACTGTCCACCCCTTCTTTTGTTTAAAAGACGTTGCGATCTCCTCACCTGAGGGTTTTCTGGTAAAACCCAATTGTCCTGATGGTCGATGGAAGTCACCCCTCCATCGTTGTTGTTAACAATCCCATCATTTTCAAACAATTTGCCCCCTAATTGCATTCGGCCCCTTTTATTGTTGCTATCAGAAGGCATGGGCTGGCCCTCAACCTGTGGGTATGCTCTATTGTTTTTATAATTGTCAGCATCCCTCTGTAATTTTTTAATCTTAGTTTTAACATTTTTATCAATAAAACTTTTAACATTTTGCAATACTGACTTATACTTTTTCACTTGTTGAAAAAACAGTAAGGCTTTTACTATATTTTCATTCACTGACAAAATCTCATTTTCTATACAAGCTAACTTGTTTTGGTTATTTTTAATAATAATATCACACATTTCCAAACCTGTTTTGTTAAACAAATCAACAAGTTCCTTATATGCCGATGAACCTCCTTCTACGCCCATAGATAACTTCCACACCCTTAGGCCTTTAGGTACTTGCTTCATGGTTAACGACTTGGTACGAAATGCATTATCTATCTGAAGTTCACAATATGTCCGACAAAGATCCCCAAAGTTGTTGATTTGTCTAGTTAGAGTTGGCTTTTCTCTTCCCCCATTGTTCCTCTCCTCGTTCGAGTCAGAGAAATCAAACTGTGGAAGTTGTAGCCATTCCTTAATGTCGCCTCGTTCGGCTGGTGATGTACTTGCTTCTGAATCCACTCCATTAAGATCTGAAGCGTAAATAGCTCCACTTGCGAATCCATCAAAACGTTACGTTGATTAACAGTGCTGTTAGTCTTTGCACTGAAGAGGTGAGCTCACTAATAATCACCTCCATATCACTTGAAACATGTAGTATACGTTGAAATTAAAACCAAATAAAGTAATAAAGTAGTAGCACAATCCGTAATCAGAAAGAAAAACAAAAAATAAAAATTAACAAATCCAAAAGGGATAATAACTATTTATTTATTCATTTCAACAATTTTAACAACTTTATATATATTTCTATACATATTAGGTATTATTGTACTGTCTCAAAATGTGAGAGCATGTTTTATGATTTTTACAACATGATGATTTATTATCAATGGATCAATGGTATTATTTATATATATATTTTTTTTCAATAATCATTTTTATTATTTTTCACAACCTTATTACAAATTCACACATTATATACAATATATACAAAATGCTTCCATTGGTTAAGTTCACAAATATTTCAACCTCATGTATTGATCAAAGGTACAACACTAACAATCAAAAGGAAAATAATAAAAAAACCCACATTAACAAATCAAAGCCAACAATCTGTCTTTTCTGTACCTTCTCTATCTAATCTAAGGATGATTTTAGACTATTCTCTGGGTCCTGAGAAAGAGTGGATAGTAACCTCTAAGCCAAAACAATATTGAAAATTTGCTCCCATATTTTTATATTGTTGATATTTTTCTTGTGGTCACTAATTAACAGTTTATGCGCTAAAATGTGTTTTATTGCCAACAATCTAAAATTTTTCCAGGATGTCTGGGCTGGGTTCAACCAATTTATGGCTATATATAATTTCATTAATAGGCAAATATTCATAATTACAATCGTTTTTGATTTATCTAGATTCTCCGGGGGAATATGAAGAATCATAAACTCCCAAGAGAGTGTTGAATTTTGGTAACCCATTTTTTGTAACTGCAATTTTAATGAATTCCACAATTTATAAATGCACTTGCAACTCCAGAACATGTGAAGCAAATCTGCTGTCTGATCTAAGCATTGTGGGCATATGGGTGAATTCTTCGCATCACATTTGTGCAGAGTGAGACGAGTATAGTATGCATTGTTAAATATCATCAGCTGTGTAAATAGCAATTTTTGAAGGGATATGGACTTTAATGTTAACTTAAATGCCTCCAATATCTTATTGTCATCTGGCAATATCAATTTCTCTCTCCAGTAACTCGATAAGAGAATATAATTACTATACTTCCTCTCTTTTATCAATTTATATGCTGCGGTTATATATTTTCTATCCTGCAGCAGTGCTTCCCATAGATTACGAGAAATGGTTAAATCCTCCCCTTTCATTTCAAAGTTATTAAAATAGTTTATAGCCAAGTCTTTTAGCTGTCTTACTATAATTAAATAGGACATAGGAAGTTCTATTTCTTTTAGAATATCATGTATTGGTACTCCTAGAAAAGGATACAAATCAAGTACAGTCAACTCCTTGATTAAGGGGAATTTCTTTAGATCTATCAATTGACCACCAATTGTTAAATTTGGGTTCCTATGAAATGGTTGGAAAACTATCATATATTTTAGTAAATTTAAGGAAGCGAAAAGAGTTTGAATTGCCGTTACATAACTTTTGATGTGCTCCATTAACTTATATTTACTCATTATCCAATTATTCAGAAAGGGTAATGCTTTAACATTGGTTCCCACTTCATTTATATGCTTGTACATTAAGAGCACCCATTTGGGTGTCCATTTTCTACTATCACTGTCGAAGTAAGACGACTTTAAAATCCTATTGGCCTGAATCACTAAATAGTATAATTCGAAATCCGGTCATTCCAGCCCCCCCCCTTATTTTTTGGAGCCATCAATTTTTCATATGATATTCTCGTCTTCCTAGGTTCCCAAAGAAATCTCCCCAATTTTACATGAAGCTGTTTGAAGAATGTTTTGGTAATTCTGAGTTGTGCAGCTCTAAAAATATATAACATTCTAGGAAGAACATTCATTCTTATGATAGCTGCTCTTGCCATCATTGGTAACTTCAATTTACTCCATCTTTCAAGATCCAATGTTATTTGATCTGCAGTTGACTTTACATTGTTTATAAAAAAATCTCTATTTTCAGTTGAGAAAACAATCCCCAGATATTTTATCTTTTCTTCCGTCACTACTTGTCCTATCAATGGTAGCATTGAGAAAGGTGTGGGAGTCTTTAATGGGAATATTTTAGATTTTTTTAAATTTAGCTTATAGTTGGAAATTCTCTCAAAGATTTCTATTGCAGCTAATATTTTTTCAGTATCGGAAACAGGTGTGGTACAGTATATGTTTAAATCATCTGCAAAGGCAGCCATCCTAACCTTTATTCCATACAGTACAGGAGAATTATAAAAAAACATTTTGCTTAAGGTATAAAAATAAGGGCTCCAAGTAAAGATTGAATAAGATGGGAGATAATGGGCAGCCCTGTCGAGTACCATTTTTGATTTTTATCCTATTCGAGCATTCGTGATTTATAAATAAATTTGTGTATGCATTTTTATATAGTATCCTTAACGTTGAGATAAACTCCTGGGGTATATTAAAATAAGGTAATATATCAAACAAATAAACCAAATTAACCCTATCAAATGCTTTCTGAGCATCAATTATTAGGGCGTATATATTCAGGTTTTTATATTTCGCATAAGAGATTAAGGTATGGAGCGTTAAGGTATTATCCGTGGTCTGTCTCCCATCCATAAACCCCGCCTGTTCCTCTGATATTATTGGATTTATTACCTTTTTCAGTCTACTCTCCAGAATGGATGTCGTGATTTTCATGTCCATATTCAAAAGTGATATAGGCCTGTAATTATCAGGATTTTTGGAATCACCTTTTTCCTTTAATATCAAAACTGTCCTTGAGGCATTAAAATGAGGATCATTGATTCTATTTAGAGTGATATAATTAAAAGTCTGTGACAATACATTGCTCAGAATCTCACTAAAAGATTTGTAGAATTCCGAGGTCAAACCATCTGGCCCAGGGGCTTTGTGAGGCTTTACTTTCTTGATTGTCTCTAGCACCTCCTCAGCTGTAATCGGTTTGATTAAGTCTCTATGAAAGTCCTTATCAATATTAGGGAAAGTGATTTTCTGTAGAAAATCTTTTCTGTCTTTATCTTGCAAGAGTGTCTGCTTCTCACCGTAAATCTGATTAAAATTTTTTTCAAAGGTCTGCATGATATCTGCCTTATCAGTATATGTAGTATTGTTATATTGTATTTCAGTAATTAATTGTGTTGATTTCGTCTGGTTAATGATACGAGCTAATGCTTTCGAGGGGGTTTGAATGTGATTTGCATATTTAACTAAATTTCTTTGTTCATAAAGTGACAATTTTCTATTATGAAGTAAAAATAGTTCTTTTTGACATCTTAATAACTCAGTTTCTGTCTGTTCATTATAGTTCCTCATCAAATCTTGGTCCAATAATTGAATTTTAGTTTCTAAATCCAATTGAGTCTTCTTTTGCAATTTTTTATAATATGTAACTTTTTGGATAAAAAGTCCTCTTAACTGCGTTTTAGTTGTGGCCCATTCTATATCTATTGGGTGTCTATTTTGGAAAATATTATTTAGTGACTGTTTAAGTATCTCCTTGACTTCCATTAATATATCCTCCTTGGTTAGTAAATATGGGTTCAAGGACCAATTATACCCTTGAAGCCTCTTAGTATTCATATTACTGCTGTTTAAGGTTAAAGTTATCTTTGAATGGTCTGAGAGTTGTCTGACTTGATTAGAAACACTAGGGTCAGCTGAGAACAACACCTCTGAAATTAAGAAAAAGTCAATTCTCAACCACATTTTATGGCAGGTTGAATAAAAAGTAAAATTCTCTGCTTTCCCTTGTGAGTGTATGTGTTTAAAAGGGTCATAGAGTTTGAAATCCATTCTCAATTCTTTCAATGCTGCCATTGCCTGTTTATTGAACGCTGGAGAAGCACCCAACTTGTCGAATGTAGGATCTTGATAAGAGTTCCAGTCACCTCCCAACACTATATAGCAATTATTATATGACTGTAAAATGGAATAAATTGAAGCTATGAAATGATGCTGATTAACATTGGGGGCATATACACACATTAGTACTATAGGTTTATCGTAACATAAGGATGTGAGAAGGACCAAACACCATCTACCCTCCTGATCCATTTTCACATCCATAATATCTCCCTGAAAGTGATTCTTAATTAAAATTGTCACCCCTGCACTATTTGTTGTTCCTTCCACAATCTTCCTAACCCATTTCTTGTCCTTCACTGACTCCCACTGGTCATTAGTCATATGCGTTTCTTGCAATAAAATACAACATGCTGATGATTTGAAAAACAAATGAAAAACAGCTTTTTATGTTCTGGAGTCCTTTGACATTCCAAGATTCTATTATCCACATTTAACATTCATTAGAAATGTAAATCGGTGTCTAATCTTTTTGAGCAACCTTAGAATAACATAAGTTGGCATATCATCAATTGTATGGAAGCAAAACTGCCATCCCATCCCTACCCAGTGCCTACCCACTATTCCTCTGGACCAGGATGAACATAGGTTTTTCACATTACTGGAAACCATCTGAGTAACTAACCTACTAATTCTATTATTTAACAATAAAACCCCATGCAAAAAACCTACAAAAACTACTTCTACGTCTACAAAGCCTAATTCTGACATTCCCTACTAAACACTACTTATAGGTAACTACAGCTCTGGACATATTTATGGATGTACAAATAAACTAATTATACCCTGAAATTCTAATGTACTTCAGTTCACTCCAGTTTTATATTCAGCAATAGCATATAACATTTTAATTTGTTGTTCTATACAGTATTAAATATTAGTTAACATAGAAAGCACACAGTTATTTAACATTACCCAACACCCTGCATCTACTAAATAAAATGATCTAACTACTTTAATCTGCTTTATTCTTCCCCTACAACTTACCTACTAACATATTAATATTGAAAATAAATGCAGTTAAAAATAAAACTATAATTGCACTTTCATTTGTAGTAACCATGTGTAGACAAGAGAGGAACAAAAGGGTTAAAAAAAAAAAAAGCATGAAGGGAGCACAGCAAGGAGAAGGAAGAAAAAAAGATGCCTTAAGTTATACATATAAAAATAACTTCTTTTATGTTCTTTTATTATTATATGCACATTGTTTAAATCTGTTAAACTCACCATTTTTGTATCATTTATCAGCTAGAAATAATACAACCTATTTACAGGAAAAAAAGGAAAGGAGTAAAAGCAAAGGGAGATAGAGGGGAAAAAAAGAGAGAAAACAAATATAAAAAGACTACAGTACCTTATTTTGCCACTACACATTACAATCTCCTTTTCTAATACACAATGCATTTCCACAGCGTTTACCTGCATCCCTCTGACTTCACCCACCATTTTACATTCCTTTTCTTTCAAAATAAGTCCAAAAAGGTTTCGTTTTGCCTCTCCAGGAGTTTTTCTTTCTTCCCAGCTCTTTAAACTGTAAAGGCAGTTTAAATCCTTTCCTTCGCGCTCGCGACGGGGGACCCAATTCGCGGATGGACCTCCTGGCTGCACCACACTAAAAACGGTCCCTCTGCTTCCTCCAATGCATTTCCTGTTGCCTCGTGGATCAGAAATGCTCACTACAGCCATAAAACTTCATGGGAACTTTGTGTTGAAACTGGAACTATGAGATAAGAAGATAAGAAGATGAAACTCCAGGCCTGCTACAAGAAACAGAACAGACAAAGGATTTTAAAGCCTCGGATCGTCGTAAATGAAGAATCCCATTCTCCCTGATGTTGCAGAAAGCCAAAATGGACTGTTCACATTTCTGAAGATGGAAGAGCCTTAAAAATCTTCAAAAAAGTAGGTCTTGCTTCTTTCCTTGTGCTTACAGAGTATTTGATGCCATCCACAGTAAAAATTAAGTTATTAGGATATTTCATTTGAAATCTAATATTTTTATCAATCAGAAACTTACAATATGGAGCCAGCATTTGTCTAGATTGCCTAATTTGTGTTGGCAAATCCTGTGTTATGGAAATTTTATTATTTTGCCACATTATAGATCCACCAGATTTTTTTAATAGTTAACAGTACTTTGCTCACATCTTGGTAGTTCAATATTTTAACATAAACAGGTCTGGGTATATTTGAAGCTTGAGATTCTCTGTATGCTCTATGTGCCCTTTCTATGACCATCTGCTTAACATCCTCAGAGTCCTTGAGCAGTATTTCGAATATTTGTATAATAGAAGTGATCAGGTCATTATATTGGATAGATTCTGGGATCCCTCTGATGATTATATTGTTACGTCTGGATCTTGCTTCCAAGTCCAGAATTTTGTTTTGCATCGTTTGAATGTCTGTTCCATGTGTCTCTGTTCTTTTAGTGAGCATTAATATGTTGTCTTCATTGGTAGCTATTCTAGTTTCTGCTTTCTCCATTCTTTCGAGAATCCGATTACATGTGTCACTAAATGAAAGCGTTTGAGATGTTAGCTCTTTTAAGGCATCCTGTATAGGTAGCAATGCTGATTTGATTTCTTCCATTGTGACCTGTTGATCAGATTTTGTTGATGCCCCTGTTTTTGCAGTCTCTTGCTGTTTGATAGTTTTCTGTCTCTTGAATAAAGATTCTTTCTACGGTGATTGCAAAGCTGACAGCTTGGTTTTGGAAGTTGTAGTATCCATACTTTTGTCCTCCTTTGACATTTTGAAATTCTGCACGAAGATTTATTTCCCCAGGAAAAGTTACAGAAGTGAAATAAGTCAGTCCTTTGTTCAGTGCTCTGTTCAGAGTCAACCTGACAATCAGATCCAATCCTGCTTTTACCAAGTATTTTTTCCGATTTTTCTTTCTCAGAACCAAAAGTAACTTCTGGTAGATTAGTAATAACTGCCAATTAGTTTGTTTACTCTAAGTATAACTCCACAGGGTTGATTTTTTTCTCAGGTATTTGAAGAGCTGAAGTACTGCAGTGCTTATAGAACAGCAGCCATCTTTGTTCCCCATTATTTATATATATATATATATATATATATATATATATATATTATATATATCTATATATATATATCTATCTATCTATACATATATATATATATATATATATATATATACATTTATATTTGTATTAATATACACGATATGACTAAGCACTGGGTAGTGTAACACACATATATTTATTTACATTTCTTATTTATTTATTGACTCATTTGGTTGTTATCTATGATGTTGGTTTAAAAATTTTTAACAAGGAATTCTTTAACAAGCAAGTTCCATTAATTGATTATTATGGGAACTTATTGCTTAATTAATGTATTGTTTAATTAATTGTTAGCAAGTGATGTCAGTATATATATATATATATATATATATATATATATATATATATATATATATATATATATATATATATATATATATATATATATATATATATATATACAATCATTTTGTAGTCCTTCATTAACTCTGAGGAAGCCATTGTATGATGAAAGCTCTTAGTTTTTGGAGGTATTGTTATGTAATAAAGTGCTCTAAAGCAGTTGGACTTTGCTTTTTTCTGATTTCTTTTGGCTCCAGACAGCACACCTGCATGACCATGTTATAACACATGCCTCACCTCTTGCCCATTATCCTTTATTGGAACACACAGGCCACAGATGTGTCCACATTCCTGAAGAATATGTAAACCTCATGCTATTTGCACTTGCATAACTTCAGATGCATTATGCTGAGCAACTACCTTTGTACTAAAGTGGAATTCAAATTGCACCTTGCGACAGATCACCCACCATGCCGCGGATTTCTAAACTGTCATAATGTGATGTAATGGGGAGGATTAGATTTGAGACAGAAAACCATAATAATGGCTACTCTCAACTATTCCATTATAAACTGGGAAGACTCCTCATGTACCAACACCTGCGCTCAATGCATGCTGGATTCCATCAAGACCAATGACCTGGATCACAGTAGTCACACAAGCAGGGCTAATAGTATGCTACACAGTCAGTCTCCACTGCCAATGATATGCTTCCTAGGAGCAAAGTGGTGACTGTTATGCACCCATGCAGATGGACAATGCATGTGCAAATGCTGAATCCTACACAAATGAACCTTAAGCAGTCAAATACTTGCAGTGATTGTGCCATTGAAACAGAACCAAGATTCAACCAAACACAAGCAAGAAGGCAAACTGGTAGTAGCATGCTTTAAACTGTACCACAGAAGGTAGTAACTGTTGCAAGAGTGAACTCACATGAGTGTAGGTGATAACTGGTCAGCCTCTGTAATATGCAGATACACCATATAAAACCACACAAAGCTACTGTGAAACTAATTAGCCACATATTATGAGGCCAACCACAGAGCATTCTATAGCTGTGTCATTAATCGTAATGGCATCGACAAGACCTGCCGTACTGCACAGCACTATGGCATGGGAAGTACTGCACCTACAGAAATAGCACCTGTTCATCCAGATAGGGTCTTGAAGAACTTAAACCCACTCCCTCCCCAACAGGTACACATAGTTATATATCCATGTACACTACAGGCCCCCTGTAATAACAGCTATGCAGGTACAAGCTGCACTCTTTAAAACCATACATACAGCTTTCCTGGGATCTGTCAATGTTCCAGGGTGTATCCTACACAAATGTAAGAACAATCAGCTATGCACATACACATCATGTTCAATCATAGCTCTATGTCAGGCTGTGTACACACCGAATGGTGCACAGCAACAGTTGTCACACCCCACAAAGGGGGAGAAATCATTGATAATTGGAAATAGTGCACAACTACCCTGCTGAGTCTGGTCTGTAAGGCCATGAACCATGATTAATGTATCTGATGTACTCAGTACAGATGTAGATGACAGTAGGGTTGATTCACACTGCATATCATGACCTTGCCAGATCGTAGGACACCAGCACCCATAATGTGTTCCAGCTACACTCAATAAACTAGGTGTATATTCCTATGTCACAGGAGTGGTTGGCAACAGGACTGCTGGCAGAACCAACACTACAGAAGGTGTCTGACTAATACACGCACATCAAACCAATGCCAGCCACAGTAATACAGGGTTCTTTCCTGGTACTCCCCCTCGTTGTTATCTATACCACACAGACTAACACAGAAGGCATCTGCCTACTGATGTTTGCAAATGACTATGAACTAGGAGCAATAGTTGACTCAATGTGTGCTGCGTTCAACATACAGAAGAGCCTTTGTGTGTCAGATATGTGGTATATGACTTATGGCCACAATCTGACAGCTAAGTATTGCAGTGACATCCCCTATGTTAAAAACCCTGTACCCATGAACTACCACCTAGGCAGCGGTCAACGTAATGGAAACTGTGTATGTATGGGATGCAGCTGGACAGTAGTCTTTCCTTTGATAGTTACTTCACCACACCAGTCAGGTAGTCATATGTGGCACCCCTAATCATGACAGGGTGCCATCCATGAATATAGAGATAATTGCCATACTCAACACTCATGTGACCCATAATATATCATATATTTCCTTTAAGGGTTATTGCCCATGTGTAGATGGCCTACACTGCCCTTCCCAATCCCTAGCTCCACTTTGTAGCATGCAGCCTACCCTGATTAAAGCCATGTCCAACCCAGAGATGTTAGACATGCTACACTTAACACATCCTACTCCCAAATAAACACATACTTCATGGACATCCACCTTTCTAGTACAAGGATCACAACATGCCTGACAGATATTTGTCCCATACACTTAACATACTCTTGCCATACTATGCATCCTTGTCCAGTGAAGTTGCACATCACCCCTCTCTGTGACATGGTGTGACGACCACATGCCAAATATATCAGTAACCCTGTGGATCATTTCTGTAGCACTGCTTGAACTAGCCACTGAAACTTACCTGCCTGTTGCCTACAGCTAGGAAACCTGTCTGCCTAGGCTCATAAATGGCCCAGGGCATATAGCCTACTAGTTCACTATGACCATACATGCTATAGTTTATATCCAACCCTGCAAATACCATCAGGCTAGCTATTGTCCCATGTGTTACACATGTGGAACACAGGCAATACATGGCAGGATGTTACACAGCTGTACAGTGCCATGTAGATGTATATGGCAAAACACATACATGTAATACATTCTGTGAGCTAGTCTGCAGGGTCACAGGTCATGTCCCTAAAGGCCATGTATGACTATATATGTGACATATACACAGCATTAAGGTCAATTGCATTAATGTGAACACATCCAGGCATGTGCTGATAGGTAAAGACACCAGTACAGGAAAACAGACATGCCCACGTCAGGACAACATCCACATGGAGTATGAGCAATGTCATCACATGACACACACATATATGGTGATAACATCACATCACCAGTAAGTGTCAAATGTGTGTGACTTAAACATGTCAGTGGTGTTAATATCATGTAGATTTGCAAAGACTTATTTGTAATCTTAATAAATGTGATATACATGTATGTTTAGCTGTACTTCTGTACTTCTCTGTGAGTTACTGTGACATGTCTCCATCATTATGTCCTCCAGGTATGCTGCATAGCAGGTTGCTAGCGTACACCCGCTTGGAGGATGAGGTCCTCATCCCATACCTCCTCGACAAAAATTCAACACTCTTCAGCCATGTGCCACAGGATGCACATCAGCGGGACACCGTGTGGGAGGAACTCTGCAGGAGGGTAAATGATGCTGATGGTCACAATCGCACCTATCAGCAGGTGCGCCGACACTGCACTGACCTTAAAGGATGGGCAAAACAGTGTTCTAATGCAATCGCCAGGGAATAAGGTGCAACGGGTGGGGGCAAGTCACCCAGCCCCCACTCACACATACTGAGGAGCTACTGGCCAACCTGGGGACACCTGCAGAACTCCATCCACAAGCTTTAGCTGGTATTGTGGAGTTGGGTGTCTCTCAACCACCAAGCCTGCAGTTGCCTGGTAAGTCAGTACTGCACATATAACACAACTATATTTCACATAGTTACATGTGTTACTGTACAATATGTAATGTAACATCATATGCAAGGCATGTATGCACACATGCCACATACTATAGTCTGCTACTCTATGTATGCACAGATGTGCATACTCCATAGTATAGTGTATTGTACTGGCTTATGTGCTAACATGGACCGTGCACCCAGTAGCTATCACACAGGTGTGGATAATGATCTTACTGCTGTGACACTCCTGTTTAGATACCTCTGGTGTTTTGCGGTGACAGCAGCATGTGTCAGGTGAGATTGTTATTATTTGCCAGGCTTGATAATGCAAAGATCATATTAATTGCATGCTATCTGCCATAACACACGTACACATAATGTATGGTGGCCCTGTTAATAGACACTGATCAGAACTGCAATGCATCACAGTCGGTAACCATGTGAAACAATTGAAGACTATATGAAACATCTACACTAAACCTTCCAAACTGTCATTGCCAGATGTGTGGACAACTGTGAATACAATGGTGGAGATATGTTTCACTATAGGGACAGGTACTACATATCAGCATTACACATGTTGGAAATACAAACAGTACTGTACAGAGAGCATATGTGTGCACCCACTCTAAATGTGTTGGAGCTGGAGTATGAGCGGTCCACAGAATACACCCTTGTGGATTATACCCTTGCTATGAATATCACACAATGTCATGTGCTATCTGACATGTCCATGACATGTAGTAGGCTAACTGCAACACTGCTCAACTATCCTGCAAAACATGATGCCTCACATCCCATACATACCACCCTTTGTCTGCATAACCCTGTCCTCAGTGGAGCATATTACATCTATGGGTGTATGTCATATGGGATAACACTGACATGTGAAATAGATGGCCATCACAACCATTGGACAGAACATGTGTATACATGGCCATGGATGATGGCCAGAGATATGAAGCAACACACACAGTAGAAGTGATGTACATGTGTGTACACCCTGTTGTGCATTGGCTCGACACAATACAACTATGGCCTTTGTGTAATGGTGATATTGCAGATGTGAAACACTAAACATCATACAGGCCTGTGCACAGCTTGTGTAGGCATAACATGAAACCACCACATAACATGTCTTGAACATCTTTAGTGTGTCATGACATGAAAGCATTCACCTATACAGTATCCAAATGCATACATGTGTTGCACAACATACACATACAACCACATCAGGCCACAGATACAGTACATTCATCTTGCTGGTGTCAGACATCATTGTCATGCCAGCTCCTCATGTGTGTGAGGTACACATATGGCATGTGGGACACAGAGTACTGCTACGTTAGTCATGTGTGGGCAAAATTGCCAGGCATCAGTAATATGGTTGCAGATGTGCAGGGGTGTCATCTGTATACCCTTCTGTGACCTGTGTCACACATTCCACATTAGGGTTTAGTGTGTATACACCTCAGAGACGTGGGTCACATTCCATATTAGATATGTATTGTATGTGAACACCGTCATGGCTATGAACTGTGTCAGTAACTCACACTGTATAGCAATAGAGAAGCCACATGATGCCCTGCAATGGCTATGCACATCAGCTCAATGTGCAGTATGTCACTGCATATTTGTAGGACAGACCGACAACATTGCATCAGCTGAAGGCCCATGTTAGTATA
Organism: Protopterus annectens; assembly: GCF_019279795.1. Classification (NCBI taxonomy): domain Eukaryota; kingdom Metazoa; phylum Chordata; order Ceratodontiformes; family Protopteridae; genus Protopterus; species Protopterus annectens. The sequence goes on from NC_056736.1 coordinate 804,610,938, forward strand.
ACACATCCCTGCATTGCGACACCATTACTGTACTGTAGACTGGAAAGGACACCACTGTGTTACACATGTATGCATGTCATTCAACACGTCAGCAGAAGACATGTCATGCTACATGTGATTGGCAAGGTCATACAACGCACATCAGGCCGGTGTACTGTAAACCTGTGCTGGTCTGTGGCACCATTGCAAAGTAGGGACAGCCATGTCAAACATGTGTGTACAGCCACATGCAAAATGTCTGTAGACTCAGCTCAGGGGTAGGCAGAATAATGTTGAACAGACATGCACTGTTTTGGGGGAGATATGCAAGCTAGGTCTCAGGCAAACATAGTATTCAGTCGACATGCCCTTCTGCTTATGTCCTCACACATAGCGGCAGTAGCCAACAGAAAGCATCAGTGGCAGAGATACAAAGATCAGCAATGGTCTGTTAATATGTGGTGTATGTTGCACACACCAAGCAGTGCAGTGCAACAGTGCAAAGTGCATGCATTGTGTTGCAAGTATGGGGCATAAGCTACTAACACAAATGATGCAATACAGGTATGTATGCTAAACACCACTATAATTGTGTAAGGTGCACACCGTCTGCTATAACACATGCATGCTGTTGTGTGCAACTCAGGGATGTATGATAACTACCACTATAATTGTCTAAGCTGAATGCCATCTACCATATCACCTGCATGTTGCATGCTGTTGGGTGCCATAGCATGTGTCTGTGTGTCTGTGTGGTATAACTTGCAATGTACAGTTCTTGTCTTCCCCTCACAGGTGTTGATGTAGGTGCATTGCCCTCTTGCTGTCCACCTGATTTTAGTGTCCCCACAGACTCTAGCAGTGATGATGATAGTATGATTGAAGCACAGGCAGCGTTGTCAGGGGCTGAATCTGTGCCATCGGTTGCCATTCCATCTGTATCCCCATCATCCTCGCACACAGTTCCCCTGCCTACACATATCCCATCACCACTGGCCATAGAGGAAGGACAGTTGGCGGGTGGTAGCATGGAACAGGGAAGTTTGGAGACTATGGAAGGTGTTCACACTATGATCCCAGTCAACTGACTGGTGATGTCCCATACAGGCATGTGCCCAGTGCTGCTCATAGGAGGACCACTGGCCAACATGCTTCTGAGAGACAAAGCACATCAGTTGGAGTCACCAGACTCATGTTTCAGGCTGTATTGAAGGCACAGGCATGTGCTGAATGGCACAACAGAGAAGGTCTGAGGCTTCAGAGGGCTGCTGTCCATTCATTAACTGACAACATGCAGGCAATTGCAAATGCCATTACCATCATCCTGTAGATGTTTAGGATAGATGATTGGGTGACATGTTGGAAGTCCTTGACCGTGGCATGTCAATCCTCGAGTGTGGAATGTCTGTGCTGGAACATCTGGTGGGAGTGAGGTGTCGGGCACGTGGACATAGGTCAGCTACATCACCTGTTGAAGATCTACATGAACATGCTACTGCACATGCCCGCTCCCATAGTGGCAGTAGCAGCAGCAGTGCAGCTGGTGCTGTGCAAATGCTCACCATCATCTTGCAGATGTTTTGGGTAGATGATTGGGTGACATGGTGGGAGTCCTTGACCGTGCCATGTCAATCCTCGAACATGGAATGTCTGTGCTGGAACATCTGGTGGGAGTGAGGAATTAGGCACATGGATGTAGGTCAGCTACATCACCTGTTGAAGGTCTACGTGAACATGCTCCTGCACATGCCCACTCCCATAGTGGCGGTAGCATCAGCAGTGCAGCTGGTGCTGTGCATTCTACACCAGGACACAGCAGGCCATTTGCACATGGTCCTGGATGGTCCCAGCAGGGACACGATTCCAGTGGACGTGTCATTAGACAGTACCCAATCTGGACCTCTGCCTGGTAGTGCCCGTACAACCCCTGGCAGGTGCAGGTCACATGGCCATGGCCGGACACCATGAACTGTGAAACCTGCCTTGTAAAGTCTGCAGCTGTCAATAATACCCCTGTGTAGACCAGCCACATGCCAGACCTGTGTGCATTCATGCACACACACACCAGAAACAAATGTAGGGCACCTCAACACACACACGAATAACATCCACACATGCCCAATGATATCACAGGCCCTAACACACACAAATGATGTCATCCAATGGTACAGCCTAGGCCTCTGGCAAACATTATCACCCTGTGCATATGATGACGCCTGTTCTGCATCCCTGTCACCCACACCATCGATGCAGGGACATGCTCATAATGTCTTATGCACAGGGTGAACATACTAGGTAGACAATTGTAGATTAATATTGTTGATTAGTGTTGACAGGCAGCAGACATACCATGTATTACAGTTTTAGAATGCATTTTGTACGTTTGACAGTATGTATCATGTGTAACAACACTAACAGCATGTTGATCTTGATGTTCTGTATTCCTCTTCCAGGTGTAGTTGCATGTGCTGGGGGATGTCAGTGTTTGTGGTTAGTGTCCCATATGTACATGTTGACTACTCACAGGTTTGTATGACAATACCTGAATGCACTTTGTAGCTTCACAGTTATAATCTTCCATGTTTCAATTATGTTTACTGTTTTAATAATCCAAGAGCATGATAGCTGTGTAGTAAGCTACTGTGTTCAGAGCCGTCACATCCATAGTGGGTGACATCACAGGTATAGTTACCTGGAGTGGGGAGGAGGTAAAAGAGTGGTATAGTGGATGACAAGTGTAAAGGCCAGTGGAAATAGTGGCTTCTCATTGGGAAGCAGTAATACCCACTGCCATGACAGCATGTAAACACAGACACACCCACACACTCAGGGATTCACAGACACAGTAACACACACACACACACACACACACACACACACACACACACACACACACACACACACACACACACACACACACACACACACACACAGTTGCCAGTGTTCAGATGAGAACCTCTGCCTATGTGCATATCATCATTATAGTACTACACAATTAAAAGATGCACCACAGAGATTACACATGTACAGGTAGTCAGAATGGCCTAAGATCGAGGACATCGACAGGGATACTACAGTCCAGTGAGTGTATGTGGGGAGGGGGGGTTGATCAGTAGGCTATGTAACAACAAGTCGCACCCCAGGGTGTAAATGTTAACAGGCGGTTAGAATGCCCGTCTAAGACTGATGATGTCAACATGGATACGAGATTGCACTGAGTGGATGGGGGGAGGGGGCATTAACATTTCACTATGGCACAATACAGCCTCACTCCAGGGACCGGACAGTCATACACACGGACAGCCATGTACACACACACACACACACACACACACACACACACACACACACACACACACACACACACACACACACACACACACACACACACACACACACACACACACACACACTGTGGCATTCACAAAGATATACAACTATGTCACACACATACAGACACTTGACATGTGTGAGGTTCAACCACCTACCTAAGCCTTTCTTTCTACACTTCACTCTGTACTGATGTCAACAACAGGGTTCAGGAGAGTGAAAACATGTGGGATGTATTCCCAACCATACGTGATATATCGGGACACACTCACACCCACATGTGCCAGTACTGTGAATCAAACACCAGCCTATCTCATGATAGGTATAACAAACGTACAGCACTATCACACTCACTACAAAGCTTACTGACTCTTTCCTTTGCCAACTGTGCTGATATATGCACAATATATGCACAGGGGAGATATTACTGTTACATGTGTCAAGAGGTTTGCCTTTAGTGTCACCCTTACTGCATTTTACATTGTCTGTCTTCCACTTCAATTAACAAATTCAAACCAGACCTTAGAAGTTGCACAGTTATTGTTGGAATGGTTGTAACACACCAGTGAGCAGTCCTCAGTAATCATTCATCTGCAAAGTAGCCCCACCACTTAGTAGTCATGTCCAAACATCTGTCCATACCTCATGTACAGCTTACTGTATTTTGAGCATATCTCCATATACAGTTGGCAATGTTGAGGCTGTATTGCAAAAGCATGATGTACTAAGACAACAGTCACCTTCAAACCTCAGACACTGCACACACATGGAATAGAAACAAACATCCATACATGTACACATATGTGGTCTACATCAGTAAGTGCACTAGCAGGTCAAGAGGATACATTCCACACCTTCCCCATGCCATGTGTGAAACATAGCCGAGCATTACACCATAATGGATGTTGTATTCATGTACTGGTAGGACACAACCACCTTCACCAAGTAGCCAAGTGTACATATATGACAACAGCACATATCAGCAAGACACACACAGCATTATTTCATGTCATGCTCCTACAAACTGTTACTTGACAGTGCCATGGTGAAGCCAGGGCACTGTAATGGTCAACAGTGAGCACAACATATTTGCCACACACACTTCATGTTTACTGGAAGAGTGCCAGCAATGTGCTCTGTTAGAGCTAGGCAGTACACTCATTCAAGCATGTGTGAAGTCTCTGGCTTGTAAATATCTCGCCCCAGCATGTACTGGCTATTGTGGTACTAAGACTAATGTCCAGAAAGCACACAGCATGCATGGCTTGCAACTGTTGACATGGGGTATATGTAGGAGCTGTGGACACACATGGCTGTTTATGTCATGAACATATCACCTGTGACAACTCAGGAACATACAGAGCAGAGCTGGATTTCCCTGAGTCTGTCAATACAGGCCTTGTGTAGGTCCAATGAACATGTTATTTGGGTATGTTTGTAGGCATTGCATTATGTAGACGTGTCATGGGTTGTTGTATGGTATGATAGGTGATATGATAGGTGATAGGTGTCATGGGTGAATATTACCTCTGTTAACATAGAAATCAAACCTTGTGTACTGTTAGCATGCTATCTGCCATGTGTATCTATGTAATCACTGTAGCCACCTGTATGTAGAAAGGTTAACAAATGCTAAGGTAATGTCATTTATGTTGTATGAGTGTGGGAGGTACATATCCAGGGCAGGTACAGTTAGGTCATATCCAACCATGAGGGTGTTGTTTACTGGTGTAGAGCAACAGTCGACTGTGTTTATGCTGACAACATCCGAGGGACCCTGGTATGTTTACAACTGAGCTGGTTAAAAACAGTGGTATTATTGCATTGCATAACACATTATGCAGCTGTGTCTGTACATGGGTACTTTGCACAGTTGATGTAGGCCTAGGTATAGCCCTCCAATCGAAGGTTACCTGGTGGTCTACCATACAATGTCATACCACATATGGATGTGTGTTTGTAGTCTGGGGACAAGGTGGTGGATGTATATGAGGATACAACCAAGAATGCAGCATTGCCACTGTCGCCTGTACCTGACTCATCTGTGATAAGTTATGTCAGAGTAGTGGTCTTTACATATGAGTAGCCTTTATGAATATGTGGACACCTCCACCTAGAATGGTCCATACCAGTGTTATGGCCCACATATCTGGATCTGAGTTATATGGTGGTAGTGCAATTGTGCAATACAGAGCCTTCAGCCAGGTCTTCCTCACTGCACAGATGTCAGTATTGCCCATTGTAGGTTCTACATTGAGCAAATGGATTACTAAAGCCACACATCTAGCAATGGTTAGCATAAACATCCAATACAATTGTCTTGTAGGTGTCAGGGTGTTCATTCTGTGTGCAGGACATTTGCTTTGGAATGTGACTATATGGGTAAATGTGACCTAGGTGCTCTGTGTCGAAGACTTGTTGTTCAGTCATGACAGCCCAGAAAGACAGACACTGGACACACACACACACACACACACACACACACACACACACACACACACACACACACACACACACACACACACACACACACACACACACTGTGGCATTCAAAAATATATACACCTATGTCACACACATACAGACACTTGACCTGTGTGAGGTTCAACCACCTGCCTATGCCTTTCTTTCTACACTTCACTCTGTACTTATGTCAACAACAGGGTTCAAGAGAGTGAAAACATGTGGGATGTATTCCCAGCCATACTTGAAATATAAGGACACACTCACACCAACACATGCCAGAACTGTGAATCAAACACCTGCCTATCTCATGATAGGTATTACAAACATACAGCACTATCACACTCGCTACAAAGCTTACTGACTCTTTCCTTTGCCAACTGTGCTGATATATGCACAATATATGCACAGGGGAGGTATTGCTGTTACAGGTGTCAAGAGATTTGCCTTCAAGTGTCACCCTTACTGCATTCTACATTGTCTGTCTTCCACTTCACTTAACAAAACCAAACCAGGCCTTGCAGTTACACATGCTATTGTAGGAATGGTTGTAACACACCAGTGAGCTGTCCTCAGTAATCATTCATCTGCAAAGTAGCCCCACCAGTTAGTATTCAAGTCCAAACGTCTGTCCATACCTCATGTATAGCTTTCTGTACTTTGAGCATATCACCATATACAGTTGGCAATGTTGAGGCTGTATTGCAATAGCATGATGTACTAAGACAACAGTCACCTTCAAACATCAGACAGTGCACACACATGGAATCTAAACAAACATCCATACATGTACACATATGCAGTCTACATCAGTAAGTGCACTAGCAGGTCAAGAGGATACATTCCACACCTTCCCCACGCCATGTGTGAAACATTACACCATAATGGATGTTGTATTCATGTACTTGTAGGACACAACCACCTTCACCAAGTAGCCAAGTGTACATATACGACAACAGCTCATAGCAAGACACACACAGCATTATTTCATGTCATGCTCCTACAAACTGTTACTTGACAGTGCCATGGTGAAGCCAGGGAACGTTAATGGTCAACAGTGAGCACAACATATTTGCCACACACACTTCATGTTTACTGGAAGAGTGCCAGCAATGTGCTCTGTTAGAGCTAGGCAGTACACTCATTCAAGCATGTGTGAGGTCTATGGCTTGTAAATATCTCACCCCAGCATGTACTGGCTATTGTGGTACTAAGGCTAATGTCCACACAGCACACAGCATGCACGGGTTGCAATTGTTGACATGGGGTATATGTAGGAGCTGTGGTCACACATGGTTGTACATGTTGTGAACATATCACCTGTGACTACTCAGGAACATACAGAGCAGAGCTGTATTTCCCTGAGTCTGTCAATACAGGCTTTGTGTAGGTCCTATGATCCTGTTATTTTGGGTATGTTTATAGGCATTGCATTATGTGGACATGTCTAATGCCATACATGCCACATGGGTTGTTGTGTGATATGATAGGTGCTATGATAGGTGATAGGTGTCAAGGGTGAATATTACCTCTGTTAACATAGATATCAAACCTTATGTACTGTTAGCATGCTATCTGCCATGTGCATGTGTGAAATGACTGTGGCCACCTGTATGTAGAAAGGTTAACTACAGATATGGTAATGTCATTTATGTTGTATGAGTGTGGGATGTACATATCCAGGGCAGGTACAGATAGGTCATATCCAACCATGAGGGTGTTGTTTACTGGTGTAAAGCAACAGTTGACTTTGTTTATGCTGACAAAATCCGATGGACCCTGATATGTTTACAACTGAGCTAGATACAAACAGTGGTATTATTGCATTTCATAACACATTATGCAGCTGTGTCTGTATATGGGTACTTTGCACAGTTGATGTAGGCCTAGGTACAGCCCTCCAATCGAAGGTTACCTGGTGGTCTACCATACTATGTCATACGACATATGGCTGTGTGTTTGTAGTCTGTGGACAAGGTGGTGGATGTATATGAAGATACCACCAAGAATGCAGCATTTGCCACTGTCGCCTGTACCTGACTCATCTGTGATGAGTTATGTCAGAGTAGTGGTCTTTACATGTGAGTAGCCTTTATGAATATGTGCACACCTCCACATGAAATGGTCCATACCAGTGTTATGGCTCACATGTCTGGATCTGAGTTATATGGTGGTAGTGCAATTGTGCGCTACTGAGCCTTCAGCCCGGTGTTCCTTACTGCACAGATGTTAGTATTCACCATTGTAGGTTCTACATTGAGCAAATGGATTACTAAAGCCACACATCTAGCACTGGTTAGCATAAGCATCCAATGCAATTGTCTTCTAGGTGTCAGGGTGTTAATTATGTGTGCAGGACATTTGCCTTGGGATGTGACTATATGGGTAAATGTGACCTAGGTATTATCCACACTCACTTGAGACATGGATACATGTGCTCTATGTCGAAGGATTGTCATTCAGTCATGACAGCCCGGAAAGACAGACACTGGACAACCTCATAAAACAGCAGGACATTGGCTCATTGTTTTGGTCTAGCAGTTGCCACTCGTACCATGACATCACTGAGAGTTGCAGTAATGTGCTTGGTAGCAAATGACACATGTAAGGTGATGGACAGCTGCAGACATTGTGTATATAACAAATGTGAGATATACTTAGTGTAGCAGTCCTGCTAATAATGACAACTAATACATCTGGGAGAGGTCATCTTGACACCTGCACCTCAGTACCATTACACAATGTGGCTCACACATTATGCTTGCACATGCCACTGTTCCAAGAATAATGCCACTGTCCACAACCTGCTATCAATGTATGCCTTTCAGGGCAGGAAGGTGTGTGACACATGCTGTACGTAGCATCCACCTGTGTGTCCCAGTTAACCTATTGTCTGTCACGTCCACACATGCATGATTGTGTATACTTAACATATATATGTCAGCACTTCATGTACATGTATGCATGTGTATCACACAGTACAGACACATATATATGATTTATGGGCCACATACAGGTATCTGGTAGTAAACCAGTATGATGTGCATATATACTGACAGTTAAGATGTACATAGCTGTAAACCTGTGTGTTTACAATAGGAGTGTTTTACAACGTGTTCTGTACATGTAAGTGCATGAGCATGCACACTGTGGCCTTCAGTGGTTAGAATCAGAGTGCATCCAAGTCAGTCCTGTGCTACTAAGTGTATGAGCATACCCACTGCCACCTTGTGTAATTTGTGTCAGTGCATCCAAACAAGCCCTTTGTTTCTAAGTGCATGAGCATGTCCAGTATAACCTTGTGTAGTTGTAGTCATAGTGCATCCCAAACAGCCCTGTTCTACTAAGTGTATGAACATGCCCACTGTCACCTTGTGTAATCGGAGTCAATGCATCCACACAAGTTCTGTAATTCTATGGGTATGAGCATGACCACTGTAACCCTGTATAGTGATAGTAGTTGTCCATTCCACAGATGGGCATACTCCAGTTCAGGTTCCTGTTGTGCTACAACTACACCTTTCAGGCCTACTTATGTACTACCTGCAGATGATGTCTCTTGTTTGTGCATACAGGTTGTAATGGAAAACTACTTTAAACACACAGGTTTATAGCTATGTACTTTGTGACTGTCAGTATCCCTGTCATTGTCCTCAATCTTAGAAGGGCATTCTGACGGCCTTGGAATGCATATTCTCTGTGGTGATTTTTGTAACTGTGCAGTACTGTAATAGTGATCTGTAGATAGGCAGGAGTTCTGATCCCACAAGTGGCAAATGTGTTTTTGTGTGTGAGTGTCAGGAAATGCTTGAGTGTTTATGTCAGCAAATGGCTGAGTGTGGTTGTGTGTGTGTATTTGTGTCTGCATCCTGTCATGACAGTGGGTTTTGCTGAATTCCAAAGAGATACCACCTTTTGCACTGGCCTTTATCCTTGTCAACTGCTAAACCTCTCTCTTTCCCCCTCTCCCCTCCCCACTGCAAGCAATCAGTCCTGTGATGTCACCCAGCTCAAAAGTGGAATCAGATTAAGTGGAATTGTATGTGTTCTGTGACACATACCCCAACTGCATACCACTGTACTAGTTACCTTTACATAGGCAAGACGTGTATGCACAATACTGGCAAGTGTGTGTGTGTTTGTGTGTGACTACCCTGTAGCCAGGCATACACATGTGTAATGTCTTTTAACATGCTGCACACCATGGTAGCCATCTGTGGTGACTGGTGGCTACAAAGTATTACATAGTTAGGAATGGTAAAGAATACACAATCAAGAACGACTACAGTTGGGTATGTTATTTTACTGTGCCACTGTCGAGCAGTGACACAGAAGTGGTCACTGGGGTGTAAGTCCATACCCATCATGCCCCCACCCAAACTCCACAATCCCCGGGATAGATTACATTAGCCATTATTCCCCACCCCAAACTACACATACACAACAACCATCCGCCTCAGGCCTACTTATGTCTCTGGTGAACTGATTAATATTTAAATGTTACAAACAGAAGAAGCCTCTGTTTTGTGTACAAGTCAGTTCCTTTGGAACCCTTCTGTGTCACAAAGGGTGTTCAGACATGTGTGTGTGTGTGTGTGTGTGTGTGTGTGTGTGTGTGTGTGTGTGTGTGTGTAAATATATATATATATATATATATATATATATATATGTGTGTGTGTGTGTGTGTGTGTGTGTGTGTGTGTGTGTGTGTGTGTGTGTGTGTGTGTGTGTGTGTAATTATGACAGTTGTACAGATGTAGACTTGTCTTTGTTGTTTCACAGAGTACAGTACATTCAAGGGTACTGTACATATGTACACAAAGTGACTGTCCCATTTGTTTTCAGTACTGTGGAATACCTGTAGTAAGATGTGCATTATAAAATCCATGCAACATGTATACAGCCCAGATGGCTTAGGGGGTAAGTTCCGTGACCTCCGTTTGTATAGTCCAGGGTTCAAGACCTGCAAACTTTGTTGATACTGTCAACTAGGGCTAAATAACACACTTTTAAGCAAGTGTAAATGTGTTTTCGTGACAGTAAGTAGTGGGTACATGCAGGTAACAAACATGTACAACTTGCAGTACAATTAAAATGCCCTTGTTTGGCAATCCTGCTGATGTCACCCACCTGCTAATACACCTCTGGGACTGCTGTTACCCAGTAATCTCCACGGTGCATTCTGTAGTGTGATAAACTAGTTTGGTAGGTGTTCCAATCCCAGACAGGCCAACTGTGTGTGTGTGTGTGTGTGTGTGTGTGTGTGTGTGTGTGTCTGTCTGTTTGCCTGAGAAAGAAATTATGTTTTTTAGAGTATACACACTCTTTACAATTCACATACTCACCTTTGGCAATCCTGCTGATGTCACTCACCTAGAAATACACCTCTGGGACAATTGTAACCCAGTAATCTCCTTAGCACATGCTGTAACTGTGTAATGCTATAGTGTGAAAAACAAGTTAAATAGAGGTTCTATTCCAAGACAGACCAAGTGTGTGTGTGTCTGCCTGAGAACGATTCAATGCTTTTTAGAGTATGCACACTCTTTACAATTTACATAACCACCTCTGGCAATCCTGCTGATGTCACCCACCTATAAATACACCTTTGGGACTACTGTAACCCAGTAATCTCCGTAGCACGTGCTGTAACTGTGTAATGCTGTAGTATGATAAACTAATTAGGTAGGGGTTCTATTCCAAGACAGGAAAACCTGTGTGTGCCTGTCTGCCTGAGAAAGAAACAATGCTTTCTAGAGTATGCACACTCTTTACAATTCACATAACCACCTTTGCCAATCATGCTGATGTCACCCTCCTAGAAATACACCTCTGGGACTACTATAACCCAATAATCTTTATAGAGTGTGCTGTAACTGCATAATGCTGTAGTGTGATCAACTATTTAGATATGAGTTCTATTCCAAGATATGGTAGGTGTGTGCGTGTTTGACAGTCAAAGCCTGTGAGGAGGTGGCTATGAGTGGCTAACCACTGGACATGTTGGTAAGCAGATTTTGTAGTTTTCCTATATAGTATCCATATTATATGTCACAATGTCCACTTCACGAGGAGTACAGATGTCAATCAGCCAAGGGACTGTGTTGGCAAGCCATACCCCTTCATCTGGCAAAAGGCCTGGTAAACAAAGTATGCAACCCTACTATCACCTGGAATATGTTCTGAACCCATGTGTCATACACAAACACACTTGCCTAGAATATCCCGTTATGTTGCTAGTACCCTGCACATTGATGACAGATAGTAGGCATGGTGCGATTGCAGTGGGCTTGGCACCCTGTCCAGCAGTATAATAGGCACATCATTGCGGACAATGTACCTTCATTATGTTCCCCACTGGATGCCTGCAACATATGTGGTGCCATCAAATGTGATGCACAGAGGCCATACAATGCCTTACACACATGCCCTGTATGGACAGATGCCACTGACACCGGGGAGTACCTGTATCATGCTATTAATGCAGGTGCAGGTTCAACCTTCTGTCTATAAGCAGGTCTTGCCACACCAGGCCACTATTGGCATATCTGAGGATAACAGTCTGTGTACACAACATGTGCCAGCCAAACCAGGTACACTTGTACATGTCACTGTACATTATTGTGGGACGTGCACATCCCAGGCAATGCCCATGTCGAGGACTATCAAACACAGACATGGCATGCATTGCAAAGCAATTGCCATACACAATTGTAACCAGGATGACAGAACAGTTCATACAATACCCATCTGTTTGGGACATTGCAGACACTACACCCCTGAACCACACTGCACACCAATGTCGGGTGGTGTTATGCCAATGATTACCCCTCACTCAGCCTTGTACAGCCATCTTGCACAGCCAACCACTACACACCCATGAAGCAATGCACATATGCATGTCAGTACTGACACCTTGTGTCTGCATGTGGGGTATGATGCTCCCAACCATAGTCACACTCAGTATAACTCCCACTGGCATACCAACTGATGTTAGACACATTCACATGCCCTAACCCATAGAACCTCCGGATATCCCCTGTGGTGCATGTACTACCTGTGCATTACTGCAGTGTGGCAAACTAAGTAGTTAGGAAGTGTATTTGTGGGCCTGGCAAAGTGTGGCAATGTTTCTGAGTCCCTTAGAGAGTGTAGTTGTATTGATAATGACATCTGTTCATGTGGACATTCATGTGTGCTACATCTAATGTATGTCTACTATATAATTGTTGCAGATGTCGCTCACCAGCACACATATATGTTCTTACAGCACATCAACATGTCAGCTTTGTGGCACATGGAGTAACTGCATGCACTTGTAATCATAATGGCTAGTCAGTGAGGGGTTTGAACCCCTGTACTGGCATGTGTGTGACAGACGATGCTTAGGTTTTAGTCTCCATGCCCTTCTCTGATGTACATTGCCTCTGTCTGTCCCTCCCACACACTCTCTGATGGATGTGGAGTTCTACACCTGCTCAGCAGCAGCTTGTGTTATGTAAGTGATGGTCATGATCAGGTGATGGCCTCTGCATCTATTGTAGTCCTCCTTTAGCTGATTACATGTGGAACAGCTGTGGTGATGTTTCTATAGCCAGTCACATGGAAGCACAGTACAATATCTAGGAACATCATGTTGGTGTTTGCCCATGACAGTCGTTGTGAGTGGAACCTGGATGTGGTGTTTGGTAAATGGCATCACAGATGATATCTGGATATTCCTCAACAACATACACAGTGGAAAATAGCCTAAAGACAGCAGGATGATGTGCCAGAAATGACTACAGCATGTAAGTGTAGCTATGCTTCATTGAGACCACTGCCAGTTTAACAAGTTGTGTGTGGTAATGGCTATTTTGCATGTTTTAAAACTGACAAGACAGTGCTCTGTTTGTGAGACAACCCCCATCTGTAGAGCCATCTGTGAACTGGTCAGTCTGTGGAACCATTTGTTTCCTGTGTTACTCACTGAACACACATCTGTGAACTGCAGAAGCATAGTGTGAGGATTGCAGTCAGTACATGGCAATAGTGATGAGAGTTACTGCCATCCCATCCCTGATTGGACATATGTCACATGAAACAGTGGTATGACAGTCACTGTCTGAGGTTCTCAGTGACATGCCAGTAATGGGCCACTGTTCATAGCTGCAGTCTCAAGTCTTCTACACTTTGTACAGATGTCATGCAGTATATATGCATGTGTTGTGCTCCCTCTGCAAATGTATGCCATCTGTTGTGTTGGGTTGATGGTCATATCTATGCATGCTGTTATAAGTAATCCTGAATGCTGTTGACTATTGCTAAACCATATCTGTGTTAAAACTGCAACATCATATGCTGTATGTGATTGGAGGTTCCGGCAGAACCTTCTGTCCCACTTCAGCTGGCCATGGCACTGGACACCTGCACATCTGGGGCCCAGCCTTGGACCTCCACCTTTGTTTGTTGCTCTGTACCACCTTCTGGTGGAACCGCCACTAAGGATGGGGCTTGTGCCCCCTGGGAGCAGGTCCAGACTGGAACTTGTCCGCTTGTCGTACAGTCCCAGACGTGGTGTGTAGGTGGTTCAATAAGGGTTTTTGATTCCAGATACGCCAGCTTGAGGGCAGAGTGTCACATTTAGAGGGTGAGCCTGCCCCTCCTAAACAGCCCCCAGCACAGCCACCTTTGCTGCTCTTTTGGTGCAGTGGTGACTGCCCATGGCTGTAGACCTCCGTCCCACTGTTTCCATCTGTGGGCTCATGGGCTTGTGACTGCCGAACAGCCCTCCCCGTCCAAGGTGTATCCCCCCACATGTGTCATATACCGACCCTGTATGCTGTCTTGTCTGTCATCCTACGCAATCTATCCTCCATGGGCATACCTAGTCTCCTTCCCCCACATCCCACTCTCACCCTATGGAAACAAATGCCAATCTGTTCCTAGGACAACATTTCCCCATACATAGCTGTCCATTTCACACATGTGTCCACTGGACATATATAACCTTTTTAATTTGCATCACAACATACTCCAGTTGTCCTCACCCCTGTCTCTCAGCCACACGATCCTGGTATGCACATGACTCCTAAAGGTTCCAGGTACACGTGATGGAGATGATCCCATTGTACACACAACACTACCAGTCCCTCTATGGTTACCCCATTTACCTTTCTCATGATGATGATGTCACACACACAGCACTTTGCAAGACTACTGTTCTCACATAATGATAGGACAGGAACTGTTGTGTTAATGCAAATAAAATGCACAGAGTGATGTATTTGGCCAATATACAAATGTTTGTCTGTATTAGTGACACGTCTGTCTGAGGGAGTCTTGATATTACATAGGACAACACCACTACTTAATACAGGTGCTGCTGGTGTTTCCTTTTTCATTCCTTTTTAATGCTTTGTTGTCACATGGGATGTTCTTGATATATCTGTATATCCGTATGTATCTATATCAGGGCATAAACACACACACATACATCTACATGATGGAATACATTTCCTGTACTGTTGAATGACTGTGCTGGATGCTATGTTTGTGATAAAATCCAAAGTCTGTACATCTGCCATGGCTTCATGCTAAATCACATTGGTTGTGGTGTGTAGGGTCCTGGTTTCGAGCCTTGCAGAGGCCGTTTATTTTGTTGGTGGGCAGAACAAGGCCATTGGATACGGAGTGATTAAGGCACATTAAAGCAGCTGTGTGGAGCTAAGCAATGCTAACCTCTGGTTACAGTTTTTTTACACTAAGTTAGCCTCTACATTGCTTCACCAGTGTTATACTCGCATACCGGCAGCCAAACAGGCTTACACCCGCTTGCTCCCGCACTTGCAAATGCACTGCATTTGGTGTTTGCATCTGACACTCACACCCCTGGGTGGGAGTGAGGACTACGATATTACCTTCCGATGCCTATTACATCGGATTACATGCCTACAGTATCGGGAATGGCTTCCCATTAGGTGTAAGCATTCCGTTCGACTGTATGGAATCCGCGGCCTGTCGAGAGTTTGATTCATATTATTGGTGTGTTCCTCTTACAATCTGCACCTGTCTGGCTAATACATGGGAACTGACACCATTCAATATAAACAAGAAATTGGGTTTTGGAATCCACATCTTTCAGCCGAGTCATGCTACTGCATACCTATTATTCTATCATCTTTCTAAGGCTGTAAGTGGAATATGTGTTTTCTTTCCCTATCAGACCTCTCAAACGATTGGGGACAAATATCAACTGAATCAGGGACAAGTCATGACAACATCAGGGACACATTTAAAATATTACTGCTATTAACGACACATTGACAGACTGAGAACGTATGCATTAATACACATTTTCTGAGGTAAATGATGTTTATAACTCTTAATTGCTGTCATTATTCATTATGTGTAATTCACCACCTTTCCTCCAAAAGTCACTAGTTTTAGAAGGGATTAAGTGGGACAGAGTTAGAATTTGAGTCAAAATCAGGGACGTCCCTGGAAATCAGCTGCAGTTGAAAGGTATAGTCCCTATTTGTTCCCACAATGGTTTATGTCCAGTCCAGTGGATTTGCTCTTAGGTGTTGAGACGTATGGGTGTAAGCTATGCCCATTTCGGAATATTACTTTCATCCCTGGGGCAGTCCTAATACGACTGCTCCAGGCAACACCTGCACGCCTTGGCCCATAATTGCATACCCATAGTTCCCCCACTTGTCCCTCCTCTACAGCACTCATCCTTACTGTGGGCGCAGGAGGGGTATTAACACACCACTACACACTGCCCACTCTCCGTGTGTTGGGACACATGTCGTACGTTGTGTCAACCCATGGCTTATCAGGCTTGCAGAACCTACTGGTCCATGTACGTCTACAGCCTGGTTTGATGAATCATTACAGGGACTGACTCCAGTGAGCAGTAATTTTTGGGTGTCCCACAAGGGACATTGATGTCTTTGTTTCAAAATTAGACCTGGCAGGTCACTCCCACTGGTTGTATCCTGCCGGTGGTCTGGGAAGCAGTGGTGTGTTTACTTTTATTGTGTGTCTGTATGTCTCACCAGCCTAGCTGAAGGGGGGGGGTTGATGCTACGTGCTACACGTTTGTTGATTGGACCCCACACCCCCATATGCACGGCCTGTGAACATATGTAATTCATAACTGCTGTATCATATCCTAGCTATATACATGTGTATATTTACAGTCACATATACATACATATATATATATATATATATATATATATATATATATATATATATATATACTATATACAGCTATATCTGTATATGTATGCATGCATGTATATATATTTATATATTGCTGTCTATATATATCTAATAACATATGGGGCTATGGGTGTCTGCATATGTATATATCTATATGTGGATATGTAAACCTGGTTCAAGGCTCCCGAGAGCACCCCAGCGCTATCAGGTTTTACCTCATATCATGCGTTCCGGCCCCAAAATCCGGATAATACCAAGAAAGGAGGAGGTATCCATATTCATCAAGGACACCCACACCTCAAGACTGGTGGCAACGCACGATGCATCGGAGACCATCCAGGTGCAATTAACCATAGGCAAGACTGCTCTGCAAATTGTAGCATGTTACAGGCCACCCTCACAAACTCAGGAACCTCACATGGCCTTCCTGAAAACACTAGAGGGGATAAATGTATCACCAAACACCATCATACTAGGTGACTTCAATTACCCTAATATAGACTGGGAACACTACTCAAGCCCAAACACCCTAGCCCAAAAGTTCCTGGAATTCATAAATTCAAATGCCATGGTACAATTAGTCACCATCCAAATTAGAGCAGACAACATACTTGATCTCATCATCACGAACATGGGAGCTCAATGTTCAACACCGGAGGTGTACCCTCACTAGTGAGATCAGACCACAAACTAATCTCGCTGGAGGTCCTCATCCCACCCCCACCTGAAATAAAAAGACCATAGTAAAGAACTTCTCAAAGCCGACTTCACACTTCTAAAGACTAGTGTGGTCTCCTTTAAGGCCCCCGAGCCAGCGGAAAACAGTACTCAAGCCGCTGAATCACTTACAAATGCCTTCTACCAGCACCTACAGGACTGCATGGATAAGGCAATCCCAAACAAAACAAAGACTCTTTGTACCAAAGGCAAGCGTCCAGTCTGGTGGACCCCAGCCATAAACAAACTCTACAACAAAAGGAGGAAGCTACTACAAGATAGAGCAAAATCCTTAAAAGGTAAGACATCCTTGATCACTATAAGTAAAAAACTAAGAGCTCTCATAAAATCTTCCAAAGCAAATTTCGAGAGAAAAATAGCTAAAGACTCAAAAGACAATCATAAGGCTTTCTTTAGCTATGTTAGAAACCTGGGAGGAAACTCCCAGATATGCTCAGAACTAGTTCAAAATGATGTGAAGATTACTGATCCTACAGACATTGCCAACATACTGGCTGACAGGTTCAGTGCAAACTTCTCCCAAAAGGAGGGATATCTATACCAAACGATTGCAGCCCCCCAAACATCTCCAGCGTCCAAGTGAAAACTGCTCTCTCCAAAGCAAAAAAACACAGCATCCATGGGACCTGATGGTGTCCCGGCTGTGTGCTCCATGAACTCAATGAGGAATTAAACCCACAGCTAGGACAGCTGTTTAATCAAAGTCTTACCTCTGGATACATACCCAGGGAGTGGCGCCTGCAACTGTGGTACCACTTCACAAAGCGGTGCCTCCACCGACCCTGGAAATTACCGGCCCATTAGTTTGACAAGCCTTATCTGCAAAGCCATGGAGGATCATAATGGACCTCATAAATAAAGACATAGGAATTTGCAGACTTTGGATCCAACCCAGTTTGGCTTTGTCAAAGGCAGATCATGCCTTTTAAATTTGGTTGACTTTTTGAAACAGTCACCAAAGCCATTGATGAGGAAAGGCAGTCCATACAGCCTACCTCGATCTGGCTAAGGCCTTCGATACAATACCCCAGGTATCATTGAAAAACTCATCAGCTTAAATGTCAACCCATACATCACAAGATGGGTTGCAAACTGGCTGAGTGACAGAACCCACAGGGTCAGAGTTGCTGGCCATGTCAGACTCAAAGCCTGTCACAAGTGGTGTCCCACAGGGCTCAGTCCTGGGCCCACTCTTGTTTGGCATCTACTTCTCCGGTACAAGCAAACACAGGAGGGTTATGGCTGACCAAGTTTGCAGATGACTGCAAACTGGGGCCATAGTAGAAACACATCTGACACAGATATCCTTCAGAAGGGTCTCACAGAACGGATAACTGGTGCCAGAGCCACGCCTAAAGTTAAATGCCAAAAATGCATAGTCATACCCTTCGGAAAAACAAGGTTACCCTAGCTACCAAATAGGTGGCAATCCACTGGCGCAGAAGAAGTTATCAGGGACCTGGGGACCCAGGTTGATAGTAGTCTGTCATTCACCCATGTAGCTAAAGTAGTTAGGAAGACCTTCTACATTGCCCACCTTATCATGAAGGGTTTCTCATCTAGATCAAGGAGGTCATAGTCTCCCTTACTCATCACTCATCAGACCAATGATTGAGTACAATGCCCCATTCGAATGTATCTGACCCGACACTTGCAGCAGCTGGAGAGGCCACAAAGTTCCTCACCAAAGGATAAAGGGTCTCAAAAATCTGTCCTATGCTGCCCGACTGAAAGAACTCCAGCTCTACCGCTTGCTCAGAGGTGACCTTTGCCTAACATACAAGGCCATGTCAAACCCAGATTTGATGAATATGCTTAACCTCAAAAATCCAGATCCATCAGAGCCACAAGGGCGGAGACTTAAACCTGGACACGACTATTAATAGGACGTGCTGGAGGGATAGATTCATCACCCAAAGACTCCCTATGCTGTGGAACAAAATCCCGGTACATGTGAGGCAGAGCACCTCACTGGCCTTGTTCAAGAGAAACCTTGACCAATGGATGGGAGATCGCAGATATACCCCAGGGATTACCTCAGTGTCATTGCTCGACAGAGGCACAGCAAAATAATGGGTTTAGTTCCCCGTACTAAAGGGGTGGCGTAAGCCACAAAACGATGGGCTAGGCTTGTAAATGCCCTCGGGCAGATAGCCTAGTATGAACCTATGAACCTATGAACCTATATGTATTCTGTTTCTCTATGTATACATTTGTACTACGGAGAGGGAGAGGTATATCTCTATGTCGCTATGGGTAGATATACACACACATACCTCTACATACATACATCTACATCTGGTTATTCCATTCCTTGCCATATAGATTACACTTTGCTGCAGTGGGACTCGTAGTGGATGTGGCTGCTCATTGGGCGATGCCTCTGCCCAATGAACACATTTGCTTACATCCCTGGGGCTGTCTCTATAGGCCCACATCAGCCGACATCTGCACACCTAGACCCATAACTAGCTACCCATAGTTCCCCCACCTGCACCTCCTCTACAGCACCCATCCTTACTCTGGGTCCTGGTCGTGTCTGAACCCACCACTACGAGCTGCCCACTCTCCACTTCACGGGACCCATGTCATACATTGTCTCGACCCATGGGTCATCAGGCTTTCCCACCCTTGTATTCTGGGTATGTACACACCCCAGCCAGAATGTTCGGCATATCACCTTCTTTTGGTCTTATGTCAATTTTTGCAGTGTCCCACAAGGGATGCTCTTGTCTGTGTTCCAAGATTAGATTTCACGGGTGCACTGTGTACCCCCCCAGTTGTATCCTGCCTGTGGTCTGGGGAGCAGTGAACTATTTTCATTGTTTGTGGGTTTCTGTGTTTGTTTTCCATGTCTGGCTGGGGGGGGGGGTGGAAGGTCATGCTACATGTTTCATGTTTCTTGCTTGGGCTCCTCACTTCCATTGGCATAGCCTGTGAGCATATGTCATACTTGTGTGCTGTTTCCTATCATAGCTGTATATCTGTGTATATCTACGCACACAAACCAACACACACACACACACACACACACACATATATATATATATATATATATATATATATATATATATCTATACATATGTCTGCATATATATATATATATATATATATATATATATATATATATATATATATATATATATGTGTGTGTGTGTGTGTGTGTGTGTGTGTGTGTCTGTAAAGCAATGCATAGCCCGCGCAAACGCACGTACACATGCTTACTGGTGTTTATATATGCTTAAACCTTCTTACTAGTGCCTTATTCATTATGACACTGACACCTCACTCCAGTTCACTTTTAATTGTTATTTTGCAGGTTATATAGCGGACAGATGTCGAAATATGTTCATGTACAGATTACCGATGGAAAATGTTGTGTGATGCAGTGGGATTCGGAATGGGAATGTCTGTTCGTTAAGTGGTTGCTCTAACCAATACACTATTGCTGTGCTGCTTCATTTGCATATATACCCATATACCCATGACTCCTGGTTCCCCAAACACCCACCCCAAAGCCTCACTAACACTGCAATCATCCATTCTCTAGTTGAATTCGCTGTGTATCCACACCACTACACATTGGCCTCTCCCTACTCCTGTAGACCCATCCCATTGGTTGACTCACTCCATGTATCCTCAGAACTCCCAAACTTTTAGTCCACAAACATTGGTGACATGAGCGACCAAAAGGACACTGTTCACAATTTTTGGGTTGTCCCACATGGGACACACATGTCTTTATGTCAAGATTAGACTCTATACTTCATTACATCCTTACTCCCGTTAACATGACACTACAATAAATTAGTAAGTATGACTATGTGGTAACGTACACATTACACATGAGAGCCTAATTATGTATGTGTTTGGCAAATTTCTTTTGCAAATAGACCGGTTTAGTAATTGGCATTGCCGTAGCAGGCAGATCACAGGAATGATTCCATGTGTGAGAAAGTCCCCACATTTGATTTTTTCAGCACAGCACTGACTTTGGACATTGCACACACTTCTGCATTTTAGCAGTTTCGTCCCTTCCCTCTTATGCACAGCCTATTATTATATCTACTGTCGAGGTTTTAAGGGCACATTCATGTTATTTATGTCTGCAAATGGAATGAATGTGTTACAGAGAATGTACTTCTACATATAGATGTCTGCATGTGTGTATGCATATATACTTATAACGAACTTACTGACCTCCACGAGGCAGTCCAATTAGAACCAGCCCATCCAACCCTGGCACGTCTGGATCCATAATGTCATACCCATAGTTCCTCCACCCCAACTGAGTTCAACATATACGCATACCATCCATTGTCCAGTTGCTATCGCAGCCATGACACACCTCCACACATTGCCCTCTCCCGAGCGTTAGGGGCTCTACATGTTTGTTGTCCCAACCCATGTATTGTCAGGCTCTCCCACCATTTGGTCCTTGAACATACCTGCCCTTGCTTGTGTAATGGTCGGATGGCAAAACATCCAATCAATTTTTGGCTAGTCCCACCAGGGACTACCCTCATTGCAAAGTAGACTTAGCAGATCAACAATGTTACTCCCACTTGTAATATCCTGCCTGTGGTGTTAGTAGCAGTGCTTTGCTCACTCCTGCCCAGCTTGATATGACATACGCTGGCAGTGCTATATAATACTGGGGTTGCTGTTGATTCCCTTCTCAGTCCTTTTGTATGCTTTATTGTTACGTCATTCATTCTTCATATATATATATATATATATATATATATATATATATATATATATATATATATATATATATATATATATATTATATATCTGTACATACTTATATACATTTCCTATGCTGGGTACTGCTTACACCCACACAAGCGCACTCAGACTTGCTTACTGGTACTTATATATGTTTACTGCTGCTTATTTGTGCTTACACCTGCTTACTATTGCCTTATTCATTATGACAGTGCCACTTTGATTGAATGACATTTAGTTAAACACCACATGCAATACTCTTATGTCGGTTTTACAGCAAAACGACATTCATTACACATGGAAAATGATATGTGCTGTTGTTGGGCTTGAACCGTAAATGCCTGTTCATTTGGTGGATGCTCTAAACACTACACTATTGACGTTTACATTGATTCCGCATGTTTTTCTCTATTTGAATGATTTTGATGTGTAAGCTACACTCGTCAGAGGACAGCAACATGCAAACATGCTGCGCTTTGCTTACACCTTTGATATTGCAGCATTACAAATGTATAATAGGGAGTATTTCCACGATGGTGCAGTGGTAGCATTGTTGCCTCACAGCAAGAGGTTCTCCGATTTGATTCTCGGCTTGGGTTGGGAGTGCCTTCTGTGTGGAGTCTGCATGTCCTCCCCGCGGTCGTGTGGGCATTCAAAAGACGTGCGTTGAAATGGCGTGCCTTCGTTGAAGGTTGGGCATCGGGCTGGCAATTCAACACCATAAAAACCAACTGCCAATCATTAGCGGACCAGAGTTCTGCTGTGGCGACCCCTAACCGGGAAAAGCCGAAAGACAAACAACAACAGCAAATGTATATTAGGGACACAGGGAATCAAATTGTGAAAGTTCTAGACACTGGGCTCAACATTCCACTGCGTGCTTGTGTATTTACTACTTCAATTTTATTTCACTGTTCATGGACACTCTTGTATGCTTAGCATACATTTTGGTATCCACAGACACAGAATTACTGACTTACTATTAGAGGCGGGCTCTAATAGTAAGCATAATAGGTTGTGCAACTGTCGGGGCATGTTTACACCTCTGTAGAGCACTTGTACATGCCCCCTGCCCTCGCACACCTTTCCTGTGCACATCGAGGGTGCGGTGGCGCACCCTCATGCATATTCATATGGCGCTGCTGCACCATATGTAATGAGGATGCTCACACAATGCTAAAACCGTCCTTGCACCAAGCTTCTTGAATCCTGGGGCCTGTCTTTCTTCACATGGAAATAGCCTGTACCCACCCTCAACTACTATTGAATCCACTGCTTCTTACCCTGTTCCCTGAACAGCGGTTGAACTTTCTAACCCTTTCTTCATACTGAGAGGTTTCAAAATGCCATTTGGATCACAACAAAAAATATCTAACAACAGAATCTGATGATAAAGACATTGAAGAAAGATGCGCTATTTATAAATGTAACCATTCAATTCAGTTTTAAGAATATGTTATGATTTCCTTTCCAACAGCATTTCCTACTGCTTCTCTCCTAAATTGTAAATATTCTTTTCGCTGATTGTAAACATTCACTATCAATTACATGTTTAACTCAAATGTCCATACTGCTACTACTGTTGTTTACTTTATTGTGTTCATAAGATCCTCAGAGTATAATATTCTGAAGTGTTCTCTATTACACTAAATACTGTAACCTTCATGATATTTCTTAGTCACTATATAAGTTTACTAAGAGCATTTCATAATGTTTACTGCTTTGATCTATTGCCTTATGCTAGCTGCATTATTTCCTGCATAATGACTTTATAAACGTTCTTATGTATTTATATACCTCAATGGATCTTTTTTCCCCAGGCATCTTCTGAAAAGGGGCTCTTGCCCAGTCAGACTTTCCCATAAACAAATGCAAATACATACATACATACATACATACATACAAGAAAGTAAATAAATAAATAAATAAATGGAACAAGATTATCAGTTTGAAACACAAACTCACTTAGCTTCAAGGCATTTGTTTCATTGACACTGCAGAGTCAGGTGTAGGTAGAAATATCCCATTTTATTTGGATTTTTATTCAGTGGAAGGAGCACAAGGTTAAAAAAAATCAATGTTTTTTTGCTGTGTAATCTGTCAACCCCTTTGGAGGCTGGAGAATCAAAATACCATGTATTTGTTGTATTATTTTGCTCATAAGAGTAAATACTGGTCTATTTTTGCCTTTCAGCAAGATTTCCCATTATTTATTTAGCTATTCTATTACCGTCAGTGGGTTACATAGCAAAGCATGTAGCATCGGCTTGTACTCTCATGTCACATATTAACCTTCATCATACGGCTCTGCAGACAATATTTTCCAACGTTGACAACTGTGCAGTGCTACTACAGAGTGTAGTTTTACTTATACTGCATCTACTAGTTTCCATTTAAAGCATCATAGTGACATAGTGCAACCTGTCTTAAAACACTTTGCCTAGCTCAAAGCCACAAACTTTGCAGATCAGCTCCACTATACTTTGACGCATCTGAGCTTGAACTGCAACAGTTGGCTACAGGATCTCACAAACATTAGTATACATGCACACTTTCATGTAATTAATTTATCTGAGCTCATCATGTTGGGAAGGTAAGGGGCGCTGCAAATATCTTTATGACTTATGTAATTATTAGCAAAGAGCAAAGTATCAGAGGTACTCAATCAGCTTCTGGAAAGTGACTTGGATGATGGCACAAAGAAACTATATCAGGTTGTAAGGCAAAGGCATAAAGCTAAAGATGATCAGGCAGCCTTTGTAAGGGATGCTTGCATCAACCTACTCATCTGTTCACAGGACATCAAAGGCAGGTTAAAGGAGAACTTCCAGCAGCTTCTGAATGAGGAAAAACTCCACATAAGCTGTACTGCTGCAGACCTAGCTTACAATGAGAAAGGAAAAGGTGCCCACAGTAGAAGAACTAAGAACAGGACTAAGGAAAATGAAGTCAGAGAAAGCAGCAGATTCAGATGAGGTCACAATATGATCAAGATGTTGGGTGAGATGGGAAGAAATGGCTCCTCAGGGTATTCATATCAGTGAGGAGGGAAAGGCATATCCCAGCTGACTGAAGAATAAGCATACTAGTGCCAGTGTACAAGAGCAAAGGGGACATTCACAACTGTGGGCAGTATAGAGGTATCAAACTCCTGTCATGCTGCATGAAAGTTCCAGAGAGGGTACTTGATAAAAGAATACACAGAATAGTAGAAAGTAAAATGGGAGATGAGCAGTTCAAATTCAGATCTGGATGAAACATAATTGACCCAATGATTAAAGTGAAAAAGACAGCTGAGAGGAAGTTAGAAATGAGGAAAACGTCCAAATGGACATTTATGGACTTGGAGGAAGCACGAGATAAGGCCTCAAGAATTGGGTAGTCCTACAGAGGTTGAAAGTCCCAGAAGCAGTGGTAGAATTAGTGCAAGATACACACAATGGCTTAGTGACTCAAACATGGACAGTGTTCAGTCTCATAGAGGGGATCCCAGTGGGAGTAGGCATGCATCAGAACTTAGTTCTGAGCCCACTGTTGTTCATACTGGTGATGAGCTACATTAGCAACAGGTTGGTGTGGACAAATCAACAAAGATACTGTATGCAGACAATGTGGCATTACAGGTAGACTCTGAAGATGAGCTTTAGCAAAGAATAGGGAAATGGAATGCAAAACTAAAGACACATGGGATGAAATTGAGTATAGATAAGACAGTTGTAATGGCAGCAAATGGAGGAAAATCAGAAGAAGCTGAGAACTGATACAGAAGGGAAGATATTGGTTCAGATTAACAGCTTCATGTTTCTGGAAGGGATTATTGAGGAAAAGAGATGTCTGAATGAGGAGGTGAGAGGTAGAATCAGAGGGGCTACACCCAACTGGCACAGCATGTTGAGGGTAGTGTATGAGCAGTAAAGTCAGAGCAGTTGAGGAAACTAGAGGTGATGGTGAGAAGGTGCCTGAGATGGGTGGTAGAATGCACACTGTGGGACAGACAAAGAAATGAGGACATAACAGCAAAGCAAATGTAGCTCTGAATGTAGAAAAAGTCAAAGATTACAGTGGTTTGGGCACATGTCTACAAAATTAAAAGACAATTTGGTGAAGACTATTTGTGATAGACAGGAAATAGCCAAAAGGAAACAAGGGTGTCTAGCAAAGAGATGGATGGACTGTGTGAAAGAAGACCTGCAACAATCAGGTATGACTGTCAAAGAAGGTAGGAGAGTGGCATTGAAATGAAAAATATGGCAACAGTTGACATAACACCCCAACTCCCATGTAAAAAATGTGAAAAGGGGGGTTAATGATGATGATGAAGATGATATGCATTTCCCTTCCGCCTTGTCCAAATTTCCCTTAGTATAAATACTACTGATTAACATGTGAAGATGCTATAGGATGAGCAGGACTATATGTGTGTGTGTGTGTGTGTTTGTGTGTGTGTGTGTATGTGTGTGTGTGTGTGTGTGTGTGTGTGTGTGTGCACGCGTGTGTGTGTGTGTGTGCGTGTGTGCATGTGTGTAAACAGAGAGAGGCAGAAAAAGAGAAACAGTATCATGAGTTTTTGTAGCTATCAAAAGTGTGTAAAGGTTTATAAAACCTCTGCTATTATTAAGTATGTACCTTTATCTGCTCAGAAAATGCAATGCGGGGATATTCTTATAGTGGTTTCCATAGTAATTAACCAGTCATAGAGATTTTTCATATTCATATATATTTCAAGGCCACTGAGTCTCATGGCCATTCTCACCTTGCCAGTACCCTCCCTCAAGCAGCACCCATTTTCTCCCGGAGGACCATACAAGTGAATCTTGTAATAACTTTATGGATACCCATCCATTCATCTAATTTAAGTTCAACTCATTACAGCCAAGTGCTCCCCCAGGTGTTTGTGCAGTTACCTGCTACTACACATCCAGATATCAAATATTGCTTGTTCATACTTGCATTAATAATTCCAAAACCATGCTACATACCAGATATTAGAATATTTTATCTTGAAACATACATGATGGCAAACACAACTGTACTGATCTCACACCACAAGTTCCAGGCCAGATGAATTCACTCAGTTTAGTACACAGACTGACTTATTAAAATAAAAAATAACTTTTGCAGTAAAACATAACAGCAACATATCAAACCCTAATACCATTAAGAGCAAATAACACTTCTCTGGCACCTCGGCTTTCAGAAAAGCCTTTTCAGTGTACAGCTTTCTGCTAGTAAGCATACACTTAAATACATGCATTTAATCAATTAAATAACCATCCAATTAAGAATTCACTAAAAAATCCAATTAAAAGGTTAACTTTTAATATTCTTTTTTTAACCTTCTTATATTAAATGCTTCCAAGAGAATTCCCTATTCAATCCTCTTGGAAACATTGTATTATATTTTAAAATAACTATTGTTTCATTCCTTCTTAAGTGTTCCTTAATTTTTTTTTTTATCAGTACTAAACCTAGTATTCACTTGTTCCAAAACAGTTGCCTGTAACCCCTGTGCATCTCCATTTTGGTGTTCCTTAAAGTGCATAGCTGCAGGACTCTGAAATCTTTGCTTCTTGATATTTCTTTCATGCTCTTTTAATCGTACAGCAAAGCTTCTCCTGCTTTCCCCAATATAAAATAATCCACAAGGACATTTTAAACTATATATAATCTGTTCACTATTGCAAGTGAAGCTGCCTCTTCTGTCAAATTTTTTCCATTAATACTGTCAAAAGTATCCACTATATGTTTGCATACAGTGCAATTATCACACGGAAAAGTTCCAGATCTCACTATATTATTTAAGCATGCAGATAAGGGGGGACAACTAGTAATAATGCATTACACATGATATGTAAATATGTGTTTACAGCATCTAGAAAATGATAAAATCTATGAACTAGTAGTGTTTTTAATTTAGGAGATGGTTAAGAATTATGAAGGATTAATACATAAAGGGGTTAGACTAAATTATTTTAGTCATGAAGATGTTAAAAATAAGTTCTTGCATAAAAACTGAGTTGGCAAAGTTTTTTTGTGTGTCTAAAATACATAAAAGCATGGTTAATCCGTTAATTCACCAGGTCATCCCATTGTATCTGCCTGCAATTATGTAACCTATAATTTGGGATGTTGTTTGCATCAATTTTTGTTAAAAAAGGTGATACAGCTACCTTCATATATCATATTTGATTTTTTGGATAAAGTAAAGAAAATAACATGGCAGAAGAACATGTTTTTTATAGTGATAGATGTAGTCAGCCTATACACTAACATTAAACATAGTGATGACATAGAAGCTATAGAATTTTTTTCTGGGGAAGAGCCCCAGTATACAACATATCATAGAACTGACATTGTTCTGTTTGGAAGATAATATATTTGAATTTGATGGCTCTCTGTATCATCAGAAGTCTGGGATAGCTATGGGGGCAGCTTTTGCCTCCACATATGCTAACATATTCATGGGTCTCTATGAAATTGCATATGTTTATGGGAATGACGTTTTTAGAAAAGATGTTCATTTTTATAGATACATTGATGATTTGATTTTTATTTGCAAGGGGGCTATGGAGAAGTGGAAAAGCTTGTTTAAGAACTGCAAGTGAAGAGGCTGAGCTCTCTCAACTCAGGACTGGCAAAACCAGACAGGAGGAGAAGGTAACCACACACACCATAAACCCAGTCTCACATAGAACTATCACAACTACAAATCAAACACATAAACACACAAAGACATACTCGGAGGCACTGATCAAAAATCTAGAAAAACAGCAGAGGCCTCCAAAGCAGACACCCAAACAACTGCCACCTCATGACATAACACAAGCAACACATAGATCACAAAGTCACAGCCCTTAAGGCCAAACACAATGCCAGACACACTTGTCATAGGTGACTCCATAGTCAGGCACACTGACGTCCCACTCACCAGACTGAACAAGGAGAGGGTCACAGTAAGCTGCCTGTCGGGCGCTAGAATCCGCCACATAACACAAGCACTCACGTCACTCCACAGCAAGTACAAGTATGACTCAGTCATTGTCCATGCCGGTGTGAATGACCTGAGATGTACCTCCCTGGACTACATGAAAAGAGACATAAAGGAGCTCTCAGATTATGTAGCCCAGGCTGGTATGACCCTGACCCTGAGCAGTATCCTACCTTCACCAAGAATGATGCCACAATACAGAGACAAAATGATCAGTTTTAATAACTGGCTTAATTTCTGGTGTCATTCTAAGGGGATCCAATGTCTGTCTGCCTGGAATGACATGCTTGACAAGCCACGCCTTGCACCTGTCACCCTGGGTTTCGGATATTGTCAAAGGCTCTTGCCACCCCATAGTGCCGTTTTAGACAAGGATCAAATTCTAAACCCACCCTAGAAAACAATAATGGAAAAACTAAGGGTAATGCTGCTCAATGCCAGAAGTCTAAATCTCAAGATGCACGCCTCAAAGCCCTCCTCAGTATGGAGAACATCGATGTCTGTGCTGTGACTGAAACCTGGTTCAAGGCTCCTGAGAGCACCCCGCACTATCAGGTTTTACCTCATATCATGCTCCGCCCCAAACCCGGACCGCACTAACAAAAGGAGGGTATCCATATTCATCAAGGATACCCATACCTCCAGGCTGGTGGCAACTCACGAAGCATCAGAGACCATTCAGGTACAATTAATCATAGGCAAAACTGCTCTACAGTTTGTAGCATGTTACAGGCCACCATCTCAAACTCAGGAACCCCACACAGCCTTCCTGAAGACACTGGAGAGTATAAATGTCTCTCCAAACACCATCATATTGGGTGACTTCAACTACCCAAACATAGACTGGGAACATTACTCAAGCCCCAATACCCTAGCCCAAAGGTTCCTGGAGTTCATAAACTCAAATGCTATGGAACAACTTGTCACCATTCCCACAAGAGGTGAAAATATACTAGACCTGATCATCACAAACATGGGGACAAAATGCTCCACACCGAAGTATATCCCTCATTGGTGAGATCAGACCATAAACTAATCTCACTGGAGTTCCACATCCGCCCCAACCCCAACAAAAGACCACAGTGAAAAACTTCTCAAAACCAACTTCACACTTCTTAAGACTGGTGTGGTATCCTTCAAGGCCCCTGAGCCATTGGAAACCACAACCCACGCTGCTGAATCCCTTACAAATGCTTTCTCACCTCCAGGATTGCATGGATCAAGCAATCCCAAATAAAATCAAGACCCTTTCCACCAAAGGCAAGCACCCGATCTGGTGGACCCCAGCCATAAACAAACTTTACAACAAGAGGAGAAAGCTACTACAAGATAGAGCAAAATCCCTAAAAGGGAAGACATCTCTGATCAATACTAGTAAAAAACTACGATCACTCATAAAATCATCCAAGGCCAACTTTGAGAGAAAAATCACCAAGGACTCAAAAGACAATCATAAGACCTTCTTTAGCTATGTTAGAAATCTGGGTGGAAACTCCCAGATATGCTCAGAATTACTCCAAAATTATACAAAAATCACTGAACCCACAGACATTGCAAACATACTGGCAGACAGGTTCAGTGAAAATTAGAAATATCTATCCCAGCAGAGTGTAGCCTCCCAATCATCTCAAATGCCCAGGTGAGAGCTGCTCTCTAAAGCTAAAAACACAGCATCAATGGGACTGGATGGTGTTGCTACACGAACTCAATGAGAACTAAACCCACACATAAGGCTGCTGTTTAATCTTAGCCTTACCACAGGATAAGAGTGGCGTATGGCAACTGTGGTCCCACTCCACAAAAGTGGTGCTTCTACAGACCCTGGTAATTACCGCTGCATAAGCTTAACAAGCCTGGTCTGCAAAGCTATGGAGAGGATCCGAATGGAACTCATAAATAAAGACATAGGGACCTACAGACATTGGATCCTACCCTTTGTCAAGGGCAGATCATGCCTCTTGAACTTGGTTTTTGAAACAGTCACCAAGGCCATTGATGAGGGTAAGGCAGTTCACACAGCCTACCTTGACCTTGCAAAAGCTTTGTATCATAGAAAAGCTCACCAGCTTAAATGTAAACCCATATGTCACAAGATGGGTTGCAAACTGGCTCAAGGACAGAACCCACAGGGTTAGAGTTGCTGGTGCCATGTCAGACTCTGTTCCACAGGGCTCAGTCCTGGGCCCCTCTTGTTCGGCATCTACTTTTCAGAAGTGCAGGCAAACATAAGAGGATTAGTTTGCAGATGACTGCAAACTAGTTGAAAATCCATCAGACACAGATATCCTTCAGAGAGGTCTCATAGAAACGGATAACTGGTGCCAGAGCCATGGCCTTAAGCTAAATGCCAAAAATGTATAGTCATACCCTTTGGTAAAACAAGGTAACCCCAAGTTACCACATAGGTGGCAATCCATTAAGCACAGAAGAGGTTATCAGGGACCTGTGGACCCAAGTTGACAGTAACCTTTCTTTTGACACTCACATTGCCAAAGTGGTTAGGAGGACCTTCTACATTGCCCACCTGATTATGAAGGGATTCACATCCAGATCAAGGGAGGTCATTGTTCCCCTGTACTCTTCACTTATCAGACCAATGATTGAGTACAATGCCCCATTCGGAATGTATTTTACCTGACACCTGCAGCAATTGGAAAGACCCCAAAAGTTCCTCACCAAAAGGATAAAGGGGCTCAAAAATATGCCATATGCTGCCCGACTGAAGAAACTCCAGCTCTGTTCAGTTCTGCTCAGAGGTGACCTGTGCCTGACATACAAGGACATGTCCAACCCGGAATTAATGGACATGCTCCACCTCAAAAATCCAAATCCACCAGAGCCACAAGAGCAAGAGACTTAAACCTCAACACGGATATAAATAGGATGTGCTGGAGGGACAGATTCATCACCCAGAGACTCCCTATGCTGTGGAACAGAATCCCGGTCCATGTGAGATAGAGCACCTCACTGGCTCTGTTCAAGAGGATTCTTGACCAGTGGATGGGAGATCGTAGGTTTACCCCGAGGGTCATCTCTGTATCACTGCTGGACAGAGGCACGGCAAACTAATGGGTATAGTATTCTTCAACCTAAGGGGTGGTGAAAGCCACACAACTCTGGCTAGGCTTATAAATGCCCTAGGGCAGATAGCCTAGTATGAACCTATGAACCTATAAGTTTGATGGGTTACAAAAACGAAAGACAAATTATCTGGATATTACAATAGAAGAGCAAGAAGATGGCTAACAAAACTATAATATTTAGTAAAATGGGACAACCAAGCTTTATGTTGCATGGAACTAGTTGTAAACCCCCCATACTATTTCTTCCATTTCTTATGGGGAAATGGTTAGGATTAAATGTTTATGAAGTGACAGGAAGGAATGTGAGAAGGAAGTTCAAATTGCAGCTAATATGTTCATAGAAAGGGGCTATGAGCCAAAGAAAGTGTGGTTGGGGTATAATAACATCATGTATAAAAAAGTGAATAAAGCACAGAACATAATAATGCAGAAAAAGAATGCTGAAGAAAAAGAAAGTGAGTTATATTTTATGTCTAAGTATACTATTTTTTCTAACATTTTAGAGAAAATAGTTAGGTATTATTGGTCTTATATAGAGAAAGAAAAATCCTGCCTAAAAATGTCAAACTTTGTTTTTCATATAAGAGAGGCAGGAGTCTTAAAGACATGTTAGTACATGGGAAATTTGAGAGACCAAAAAATATAGAAAATAATATAGTGAGATATGTAACTTTTCCATGTGATAATTGCACTGTATGCAGACATATAGTGGATACTTTTGAAAGTATTAATGGCAAAAACTTAAGAGAAGAGGCAGCTTCACTTGCAATAGTGAACAGATTATATATAGTTTAAAATGTCCTTGTGGATTATTTTATATTGGGGCAAGCAGGAGAAGTAAGATTAAAAGAGCATAAAAGGAATATCAAGAAGCAAAGATTTCAGAGTCCTGTAGCTATGCACTTTAAGGAACACCACTATGGAAACCCACAGGGGTTACAGGCAACTGTTTTGGAACAAGTGAATACTAGGTTTAGTACTGATGAAAAAATTAAGGAAGCAATATTTATTTTAAAATATGATACAATGTTTACAAGAGGTTTGAATAGGGAATTCTCTTAAGCATTTAATATAAGAACATTAAAAAAAGAATATTAAAAGTTAACCTTTTTAGTTGGCTTTTTTAGTGAATTCTTAACTGGATATTTATTTAATTGATTAAATGCATGTATTTAAGTGTATGCTTACTAGGCGAAAGCTGTACTCTGAAAAGGCTTTTCTGAAAGCTGAGGTACCAGAGAAGTGTTGTTTGCTCTTAATGGTATTCGAGTTTGAAGTTTTGCTGTTAATGTTTACTGCAGAAGTTATTTTTTTATTTTAATAAGTCAGTCTGTGTACTAAACTGAGTGAATTCATCTGGCCTGGAACTTGTGGTGTGAGGTCTGGTCTGTTCTACAGTGTGGTGCTTTATTTACAACTGTATTGATATCTCACCTCTGTCAATGAATATTTGTTAGAAGTATAAGGTGATATCTTCATTTTTAAAGGCTCAAGCCCCACTCATTGGGAATTAAAGGTACATACTCAAAAGAACTGTACTGTAGGGAATGAGTTAAATGAAGATAGTGAGTTGTATTGCTTTATATGCAGGAAAAGTTTATTCCAGAGATTTGGGAGATTTTGTCCTATAAACCTGTCATTCAATCATGTTTTATTTATTTGTTGGTGAAAATTTAGGTCTGAGGTTGTAGTATTGGTGGAGAAACTGGACTTGTGAAGAAATAAGATATATTGGAGAACAGGGTCTCTGATGATACACTAAGTGATAAAGAAATCTCTTCTCAAAAGTCTATCAGACACTAAATAACTGGATAGAACTTCTGGCCTCTCCTAGTAGCTGAATGACTTTAGCCCTCTGAGCTTCTTGGTAAGGAACCTTTGTGGCCTTTCTAATTGGTTGCTATGTTTTGTGAGAAATACCTGAAAGGTGGCAATATACTCATTAATTGGCCAATCAATGCTGAGTATAACAAAGTAATTATCTCTTCAGACCTTGATGAT
The DNA here is from genome assembly GCF_019279795.1 of Protopterus annectens. NCBI lineage: Eukaryota > Metazoa > Chordata > Ceratodontiformes > Protopteridae > Protopterus > Protopterus annectens. The sequence goes on from NC_056736.1 coordinate 804,645,462, forward strand.
ACTCCTTTGGCAATTAGCTGAGCTAAATAAAAGGAATTCCAGACAGCCATTGTCATATGATGGTCAAAAGAGACAGCATTATCAAACCACTTCCCAAGGTCCATATCAACATTTTCAATTTGTAGAATTAAGTTGTCTAGACAACATGATGAAAAAAGGGGATGGCTTCCAAAAGTGATGATACTACACTTTTTAGCATTTAGTTTGAGCCCATTTTAACACACCATGAATTTACTTGGGAGGGTTTGTTCTGAAGATTTTGGGTTGTCTTCGACTGTGATTGTCTGCAAACATCGTTAGTCAGAGAGTATGTCTCTGTACTTTGAGATCTGAGTAGGAAATATCAAAAAGAAAATATCCCAGCATCGAGACCTGAGGGACACCACTGTTAACTTTCATATGTGCTAATGAAGAACCTGCAACTGAGTCTGTGTGGGTTCTGTCTTTCAACTAGTTTGCTATCAATCTTAACAAATATGAGTCAATTTTTAAAGCATTTAGCTTTTTTATGATGACATGGTAGGGAACGGTGTCAAAGGTATTGGCCAGGTCATAATATACCATGTGCACTGCATGGTCACCATCTGCAGCCTCTATTACACTTTCAAAGAATTTCACCAAATTAAATAGACAGCAGCTGCCCTTTAAAAAGCCAGACTGTTGGGGGTCAAGTGTGACAACAGTGTTAATATCAGAGTTTATGAGATGAGTTGCCATGCATTCTATGGCTTTGCAGGTAATGTGCGTAAGGTTGCTAGGTCTGTAATTATCTGGATATGGTGTAAGATCACCATTATGGTGGAGTATGATCAGCACTGTAAACCACTATTCATAGATAAAACCAGCAACTAAAATTAAGTTAAACAGTGTATCTACAAGGGCATGTCCAACATTTGTAATCAAGCTGCCAGATATGTCTTCAGGTCCGATGGGGAAGTATTTTTTACCTTTATTAGAACCTTCAGTAAATTGGGCGCGGTGTGGGTGTGGGACACAGCACCTCCCAGCCACCACAGCAGCAAAGGTTCGATCCTCCTCAGCTGGGGTGCCTTCTCTGTCGTGAGTCTGCATGTCCTCCCCTGTGGTGCTATGTTTCTCCGTCTTGTCATGCTGCAGGTGGATTGGACACTCTAAATTGCCCTAGGTGTGGTGTGAGTGTGTGTTCTGTGGAAGGTTGGGTGCTGGGCTGGCAGCTGGCAAACAGTAAAAACTCCAACTCCATTCAATGTGTGCATGTGTGATCAAGGCTGTGGTGACTAACCGGGAAAAAGAAGAAGAAGAAGAAGAAGAAGAAGAACCTTCAGTAAATTATCTCTAGAGATAATTGAGAAGTAAGGGATTCAGGTAGTTTGAGGATTTGAATAGAAATCTCAGGGGTGAAGTAGGTACTAAGTTTGTTCAGAAGGCTATTGGTGATGTCATCTGGGTCAGAATAGGTGGCCCCATTATGAATACCTTCTAAACAATGTAGGGTATTGTTTTTAGTTGAATGTTGTTGTCTTTCGCTTTTCCCGGTTTGGGGTCACCACAGGGAACTCTGGTCCACTAATGATTGGCAGTAGATTTTCAAGAACACCAAGGTGCCAGCTAGATGTTCAACCTTCAGCGAAGGCACGCCCATTTACGCATGTCTTTCGAATGCCCACCAAACCGTGGGGAGGACATGCAGACTCCACACAGAAGGCACTCCCTGCACTCCAGCCAAGAATTGAATGGGAGAACCTCTTGCTGAATAAGATGGCTAAATAAGAATTTATAATTATATTGGCTTCAGAGGGCAGCCTATGTTCTTGGGCTGCCTTAGTGGATTTGATAGTATTCATCAGTTTTTGTAATGGTTTTGATATTATCCTTGAATAATACTGACACACAGACTGAATGGCCTGTTACCTATGTGTAAAAGAAGGTAACCTGGAGGGTTAAATTCAGAAAGATAGCTTCTCAATGACTGAACTATGCTGAAGTGCTGAAAGGAAAAAGTGTAACAATGGATTGTGAGAGGACCCTGCCAGGACTAATATGTGGAATGTGACTGGCAGACTGTAGTTAATGAAAGTACTTGATTTTTTGAAGCAAGAATGGGGCCTTGGAGTGGGACTTACAACCTTGGAATGATCTGTGGGAGTACCTCAGCTTGGAGTGGGGAGTGGCAAAGTGGATATTAAAGCTTTGACTTGAAACTGAAAGCCAAATTAAAAAGTATTAGATAGTTCTGCAGTAGATATGTTTAAAAGTGATTATCATAGAAATAAAAATGGTATTGCAAAGTAATTAAAAAAATCTGATAGTCCAATGATAGCAGATCATTTTTCAGTTACTGACACAGTGTTTAGAAATCAAGTGACTGTTTCTAAGACTACAAGTACAGTAAGAAATATGGCCTCTTCAGTGAAACAGAATGCAACAAATAATGTGTTAATTTGTTGCAAATGAGAAGGGAGAGATCACATTGCTAAGTTCCATAAAGGGAATGCTACTTTTAAAATTGAGAAGCATGGTTGTTCCAACATTAGGAATTACTAAGACAGCCCAGTGTTACTTTGTTAAAATCAAGACAGCAAAATGTACTTTGTCTTTTGAAGGGTGAGTGGTTAAAGCACCTCTAGATTCTGGAAGCAAGTATCGGTTATAAATATAAGATTAGTAACAAGAAAAAAAGTAGAGTATCCCCTCACACATGTAGAAATTCTAGCAGCATTGGGACAGCTGTTATATATAGTAGTTATGATCCCTGATTTACTACAGAAATGTAGGGGGAGGTAGAATCCACAGACACAGTGTGACAAGTGGATATACCTTACAAGCAAGAGAAATAAAGCATGAGAACTGAGTTCACCTGGAATCTACACAATGATCAAGAATTTGATTATGCAGTAAGAAAAACTTGCACACCAAGTACTGTAGCTTGTTGAGGCAGAGTAGCATGCAAAACCATAAGCTATAAAAGGTAAGAACATGCATAATAAGTTGCAGCATATTGTTATAGAATAGTTTATAATAGAATACTCTCTAGGGATAACATCTTTGTGCAGCAAAATATTATACCCTGCTGCTCTAGAGTGGCCTGCAAGACAAAAAACAGAAGATGTGAGTATGAAGCCCCCAAGCTGGGCCACTGCAGAGGGATGTGCACTTGGAAAAGAAATTGATACAGTCAGTATTTCCAGATGTAGACCTCTCTGCATCAAGCACAATTTCCCCTAAGAGCACACAGGGAACACACTCAGCCGGGGGTCTGGATTTCTCTATATCTATCTTCCTCCAGGTCCCCAGTAAGACTCCTCACTGGTACTGCTGTAGGGTTAGGTCCTTAACCATGCATCCAAGCAAAGTCCTCCAGTACCCTCTCTATAAACCCAGTGCTTCATGTCCCTGTCCCAAGTAGCTCACACACACACACACACACACACACACACACACACACACACACACACACACACACACACACACACACACACACACACACACACATTGAGAGATTTGATTTTTCACACACACACACACACACACACACACACACACACACACACACACACCTGGGAAAGGCTGGCACAGATTTACCTGCTGTATCCCCTTATGTCCAGAGTAAAAGGTAGTTATTATCATCAACAGACACTCCATAATCAGCTACTTTAAGGCCTTTTATAAAGGGTGTCTGATTATACTGTGTAATATTAATACTAATACAAATGACAGTAGCTGACCAAGACAGCTAGACCTTCTGGAGTGGTCCACACAGTGTCTCCAAATAAATATAAGCACTCTCAAAGGTTAAATACTTTCTACAAGGACTAGCCACAATAAACGTTTTAAATATATTTAGTGATAAATATTAAAAGAACAGGAAAATACTTAATATATATTCACAGTAAACCACAGAGCTCAGATCATAGAAAATATTGAAAAAAACATTGATGGGCAGACTCAGACAAATAAAGAAAACAATCTTTAAACTAAGCTTCTCTGTATTCTGATTGATCTAAAGAAAGGACTGTTCCCTAATAACTTAGTTGTGCAAGGCAAGAAGGAATACATGAGCAGTATTTCTAGTCAGGTCCCTAACAGAATACTCTCGTCTACTCAGAGATTACTCCCTGTAAAATATAACATTCAAGATGGCTTGCAGAATGACCTCATCTGGTCACCTGACTCTAGGTTCCCACAATATCTCCTTTGAAGCTGAAACAGGAATTCAGCATAGACGGCTACAATACACATCTAAATGTTTATGTCGTTGCCCTGGAGCTTCCCCTCTTTTACCGAGTTAATAAATAAAGGCTTATTCCAGATGTAACATCTCCACTCCTGTTCTGCTCTGTGGGGTCCCGTTTTAATAGTTCAACAGCTCATTTACATTTCCCTTTTCTTAAAATAAGTCAGCTGGTTAACCTTTTGCTGTCCCAGTATCCTCTATTAAAGCATATACATTTAATTCAGTTACAATAATACATATACATTTCTTTCGATTCTAGCAGGGTACACTGTTGATACATTTTAACAGAGGCAAACCTCACAAATACATGTTCAACATGAGCACCTGTACAAATCAGTTTAATATACCAATGACATATAATTATTTACAGAATTCCAGCGAGCTGTGCTGGCACAAGTCATACATTCACTGCCCTACTTCTCCTAGCATGGCTGGCAGTTCCTCCTATCATAACAATGAGAGACTTAGACACTACTATGTCTTTCACAGAGTAGCATCCCAGAGTAAAACCTGTGGGAGAGATTCATAGTCATATTCAAAGACAAAGTAATTTGAAAGTGCAACAAAGCAGGTAATAAAAGTGTAATTACAGCCTGAGAATATTATAAACAGAGAGATGAAGAATCATTGCAAATTGAAAGTATAGAAAGAAAGAAATCAAAGTGACTAGTAGTAGTAGTACTGAAGAAGAGGAATTTTTCATTGAAATAATTTTTTATGGGAGTAAATGTAACAAGTAAGAAAAATGTATAAACTGGGTAGAATTCTGAACTTTGTGTTAGGTTAAACAGACAGTCTTTTAAGAAGAGAATTCTAAGCAACAGGTATGTGTTGAAGCTGCTCCAGAGGTGTAGTGGGATAAAGCATTGACTAAGATGCTTGTGACCTAGGTTCACGTAGTAGCTCAGGCAACTGACAGAGCAGCACAGAGGGATGGAAGTGAGTCAAGTGGAAGGGAGGGACAACTGTGTGGGAATCTCTAATGGAGTATCTGTTGACCTGAAGCTGAACGTGGGATACCGGGGACAACTTGTCATAATGAAGTAGTGGAGAAAATGAAGCAGCGGAGAAAATAGCCACCCCTGATTAAAAATAAATAAATAAATAAAAACGTGAGTGTTGAGGAATAGGATTTCCCAGGGAGACAGGCCACAGTAATATAGTTAAAGAGGTAATAGTAATACCTAAAGGAGGTTCTAATTCTGCTTTCATCACTACAAGGCAAAAAAAAAAAAATCCAGAATATAAACACTGGTTAATCATGATTACTTAAAGTAATAGGAACAATGGTAGATGAAGTGTATTCTTTGCTAGCCTTTTCAGACAGACAAAGAGAAAAAATGAGTTTCATGACATTCATATGAATTCTTCCTAAGGTATCAGGAAAGCTAATTAGAGAAGAAGCTGACAGTGAACGAGTGTTGATGATTCACCCTGACATGTAGTAAGAATGGCATCGACAGAGAAAGAAAAAGGATATGGCAATGTATACTTATGGAAAAGTTAAATATGAACAGAGAGTAGCCCAAAAGTCTAAATTCAGAAAGGTAGTTCCTCAAGGAAGGAAGGAATGGCACAGAAGTGCTGAATGGAAGACCTGGAACTATGGACAGTGAGAGGACTCAGTTGAGAATAACCTGTGGAGAGCAACCTGTAGAATGTGCTTGACAAAAGTACTTGAATTCTGAAGGTCAGATTGTGGCCTATGAGAAAGACCTATAAGTGTGAAGTGAACTGTGTGAGAACCTGATTTTGAAACTGAGAGTGGGGCTATGAGAGAGATCTATAGCCTTGAAGTGAATTGTCAGAATTCATGAGATGGAGGCTGAGAATTGGGCATTGGAGAGAGGCCTACAGCATGGGACTATCCTGCTAGTTTTGGTCAGCATGTATCCTGAAAGGGATAGGCTAGGCTATATAGACTAGTTAGCTGTTCTGAAGATGCAATATATTTTGTGCCTAAAAAGCTAAGTGAGCCAGTATATTAGTTTAAAAGCCAAATACATGCTTGCATGTATAGCTGAATTGAATTTGCTGGGTGTTCTAGGGATAAAATCACTAGTCTATATTAATGTCTCCTAGCATGAGGGTTTCCAGTCTTATGTTTACAATTGTTCATGGTGGAGATTTCTTCCAGAATGGGAATGTTGTTACCAGGTGGTATATATAGACAGATGAAGGCTAGAGATTTGGGAGTATTCATTTTGAGGAGTGAGATGAGAAGTTCAGCATTGTTGAATATGGATACAGTATCATGGCAAATGGAAAGATCTAAAACATTTCTGTAGAAAATAGAATCTGCTTTTTGTTGGTTCTATCTATTCTGAGACTATTATAACCTGGTGGCAGTATTTCTGTATCTTTGGTAATTGCTTTAACCAGGTTTCTGTGCCTATGAAGAGATCAGATGATTAGTGGGCTGTATAGTCATGACATTCTGTGACTTTGTTACAGAATTTTTTTTGTTACTGTGTAGAATTCTATGTCCTAAGTGCTTGGAGAAATAGCCCATTTCTATTTGTGGATATGTAGGTGCTTGTTCAGTTGAATCTGGGGTTAAATGAGTCGGTCTAGGATTGAGACATATATCCCTCCCAGTATAACTGCCAGTTAGCAATGTGGCTATTGAAGAGTGACTTATATTTGGACTTGAGGTTATATATGATTTTGGATAATGGTGGAGCATGTGTTGCTTGCTTGTATTACAGGGTGCAGATATAAAATAGGCTGGAGGTGATATTAGTGAAATATGTTATGTGTTTTGGCTTAAATATCATAAGGTAGGTGTAGGTAAGTAACAATGTGACAGAGACTTGTGATAGATGGTTGAGAATGTGAGTATAGTGAGAAATGCTAGTGGGATAAGATGAAGTAGCAACATATTTGTGATTTAGAAGGATGTGTGGTGATAGTGTATAGTGGAAGGAGTGTGGAAGGATGCAATTATAGGTAGTAGAGATTAGAGGAAGGAGTAAAATAGAGTAAGATGATAGGAAGGATTGATAGGCAGGTTTAGGGATTGATAGGTAGGTAGCGGGAAATACAGATATTACTGAGGATGGTTTTATATGGAGAGGAGTCTGTTAACAGTGTAGGATAGGTATGATAAGAAAGGGTCATAAGAAAAAAGTACTGACTTAATTGTGTATGGATTTAGAGAGGTTCAGTGTAGAGGGTATAAGCAGTCTAGAGAGATGAGGGGAACACTGAGAGAAATTATAGAGGAAAAGATGACGGATACATATTATTCTCATGATAGTAAATGAGAGCAGGTTACACGAATGAGAGGAAAATGGTGTTTTGCTCAGGAATGAAATAGAGATACAATTGAGGTGGAGTCTGAGTAAGAGAGGATATAGTGCAAAGCAGTATGGGAGAAAGAATGGCAGATGGGGAAGATGATAAATATTATTTTTGAAGTAAGTAAGAGGAGAATACAAACTTTGATACTAGTAATGTTATTTGTGAAGGTATAGGGAGTAGGTGTCAAGAGTGATAGATGTGTGTGGGAAGTACAATGGTATAGTGAGATGGGGTAAGCGGGAATTGGTGTAGAGTATGGAAATGAACTGAGGTTGAGAGTAGCAGGCTTCTCACATTTAGGCCATTTGTTTTAGAACGCAATCAGTTTATGGCTGGTATTCAACATTACCAAAGAAACACAATGTAGAACAGTTTTTCTTACATTTATTGAATGCAGACTGCAATAAACTAGTGGATACAAAGTAACTAGATGGCACAGTATAATCTAATGGTCAACTGGCAGGACAGTGGTCAGCTTGTTAAGTGGTCCTTAAGGTACAAGGACTACTCCTTTGGGCAGGCACATATTGGAGTTGTTGTTGTTTGTCTTTCGGCTTTTCCCGGTTAGGGGTCACCACAGTGGAACTCCGGTCCGCTAATGATTGGCAGTAGATTTTCATGAATGCCGAGGTGCCAGCTCAACGTTCAACCTTCAACGAAGGCACACCCATATATTGGAGTAATTAAGTTAATATGTAGCAAGGGTCTGCTTGTTATACATGTTTACTTACATGGTAACATTGCTCGCAGAGACAATTTTCACAGAGGTGTGCCTTCTGACAGAGCTCCTGCTATATAAGGCAATGGATGTGGTGTAATGTATACAAGCTCTGAAAGGAAAGAAAAAGAAAAACTCTTCTAAACTGAAATATGATATAGAGGCAATGAACTTAATTCATAGGTAGTTAGCTTATTCTTAGAGATGGAGGAAAAACAAGGTGAGTCATCAGGAAACGATGGAATATTCTAGAAAGAAAATAATAAAGTTTATGAACATAAGGTCAAAATAGGTTTAGCAGGTGTATACTGTTAGAGAACTACAGTAATACACTATATAGTACTAGTAACGGAACAAGGCACTACATTGCTAAGCACATTATAAAACCACTACTTAGCTAACATTCATCGAATTAATGAGTACTTCAAAAATGTTATATATTCACCATCAGCAACTGAAATTATTTACATGAAACTCCTACTGGTTAGAGAAGATGTGCTCATCACATGTAAATCTTATCTAACTGGAATAAAATCTATATAAATACAGCACACTTCCAAGGTGTTTATATTATACATTGCTCTACACAGACTTACAAATAGAAATGTAATTACATATGGCACATACCTGCCCTGTGAAGGAAGATGATGGCCAAGTGAATGTGGAGACATAAGTCAGAGGAGATCTAAGACAGCATTCTGCTTCAGAGACCCAGGCATGAAGTGGGTGGGGACAATCCATGGAAAAGCTCATATTCAGCTTAGTCATAAAGCCTAGGCTGCTTTTTACCCATCCTTAGTCCATTTATTACAGAGAACAATTAGTTTATGGCTGGTGCTCAACAATTAACAAAGAGGAACAAAGTAAAACAAGTTTCCTTACATTTATTGAATGCAGTCAACAAGAAGGTAGGGACAGGAAGTAACTGGCTTACACAATGCAATCAAATTTGCAAATGACAGTACAGTAGCCAATTTTGTAAGTGATCCTTAGGGTGTAAGGAATACTCTTTTGAGGGAATGTCATTTTTAAATTGTTTATATTGCTCAGTGACAATATTTTCAGTGAAAACTTTCACTGTAGTGCACCTTGCTGCAGAGCTCAAGTTATGTAAGGGGAATGGTCTGATGTAATGTCCATAGACTCCGTCCTGTGAAGGAAGATGGTGACCAAGTGGTTGTGGAGACCTAAGTGATAAATAGATAAGAATAAATGTTGGAGAGAATAAGAATACAGACCCATACTGATTCCACGCACTTCCAGTACTATATCTGAAGCAGTAATATAATACAAATGTAAAAATTGTTTGTCAAAATGCTTACTTGCATAATCCCTCCACTGCATGGATTTCAACTACAAATTTAACATCTTCAAGGAAGCTCTAAGAGACTTGAAGGGAGAAGTACTTGTCACATGCTTTTCGTTCTGGATAAAAATTATGCCTTTGTCTGTCACCTGCAAGGCTTTAGTAATTGTGATTAAGGAAATATGTTGATTTTGATGTTATTCAACAGGGTGTTTCTGAAGCATAGACGAAGAAGCCTTAAGTATGGCTCAAGTGACCAAGCTTGACTGCCTACCCTGATACTGATGCAGCCAGTGAGGGTTGGGAGATGTATGATGAGGCAATTCCTGCTCATTTATTTCAAGGAAGAGAGTAGGCATATGACATAAAAGAAGGCATGTGACTGTGTATGCAGGAATGCTTGACTGAAGGTGTTAGGGACAGGCATTTCATTTTCAATGTTACATGCTGCAGAGGATCTGTATGAGGAATGATAGCTGTGCTCAGATTTTTTGTGTTAAGCTTTTTATATTCAGGGTGAGCAAAGGAGATAACTTGTCTCTACTTTTCTTGATTTTCATGAAAAGGGTGTTGCAAAACCAAAGTCTCAAGAGTTATCAGTCAGGTGACATGGGAGTTGAAACTTAGTTTGATGGTGTCATTCTCTTCACAGCAAGTGTATTTTATGACCAGAGTATATAAGAATAGTTTACAACTGAATATGAAACATCTAATATGAAAAACAAAATCCTCACCCTCAAATCAGAGGTCATGTTTCTCTTCTGAAAAAAAAAAGACTTCTTTTTCTGCTTGGAGGGGAGCAACTACCTTTACTGAAAGAGTTTTAGTACCTTGGGATTATATTAAAGAGAGATGATGGAGATTTGTTTACTTAGCCATGTCACTTTCCTCAACAATAACATTAAGAACTTATTCATTTGAAAAGGCTTGACTGTAAAATGTTGAACATACATGCTGGTTTTGCAGCCTCATAATGAGTTATGCTAGTTGAGAAGTGCATATGGGAAAGCGCCCTGCAGTGCTGATGAGGGGATCTTACCAAAATGTAAAATAAAGTTTCTCATTTGAAACCATTTAATTAAACGAATGGATAGGATTATGAATCCCAAAACTGCTATAATCAATTGTTGTATATCCTATTGCACGCATTATACTGAACTGTAGAGCTGACCTGAGAGCTGATTCATAAGAGAAGGCTATAATTTCTTCAGTCTATGTCTATATTCTCACCTATGGTTTTGTGCTTAGAACATTAACTGAAAGGATGAGACCTTGGGCAAAAGTGACAAAAATGATGCTTCTTTATAGGGTAGCAATGCTTCCAGTTCATGACATCTGATGACCCTGCAATGTAGAATCAAAGAGAAGAAATACCTGTCCTATAAGATGAGAGGAGGTAGCTAAAGTCCTATGGGCACAGCAGATTTACCAGGAAAGGCTTAACTAGATAGAGACCCCGAGACAAACCCATGTCATGCATGAGGGAGCATATGTGTTAGCTTGTCTGGGAATGCCTAAATCCCACAGAATGAACTGGCTAGTCTTGCTGGGCACAGAGAAGTATGATCTGCCTTGATCAACTTGCTATTACCACAACCCTCACCTAGACAACTGTACAAAATGCATAGATGGAGGTTCAAATTAGGCATCACTGAACAAGTATCTCAACATACCAATCAAGAAAATAAGTAGACAAATAACACTGTTGTTTGGTGCCTCAGTGTTAAAACACAAACATGCTTTTAAGACAAAATAATGTAATTATGCATTCTGATACAAATGGTAATTGCACATTTAAAACATTTTGCATTCATGTGATACTAAAGTGTGTATAAGATTTTCGGAGTATGCAGACTGGTTCTTTGTGTATGTAATGAAATTTAAAATAAGTCAGATTTATAAACATGGGCCTAACATTCTCTGCACAGGTACACATCTAATTTCAATAAGGTATCACAGGAAACTGTGAAAAGAAACTACACATTAGATATAACACTTTAAATCTCAGGAAATCTCTACTCCTAAACAGCAGATTCCCAAACCCAAGCTTTCTAAGACTACTCCTCTCATTAAAAGATGGAGACATTCGCCCAAACCCAGGCCCAGCAACAACTCCTATTGCTCTCCATAGCCCCAACCAATCAACTATTTATTCCCTTACTAAACCATAAAACTCACTCCTTGTAGCTCATCTCAATATACGTAGCATTAACAACAAAGTAGCTCAACTCCATGCTCTCTTAGAAGTCTACTCCTTTGACATTCTCTGCTTAACAGAAACATGACTAAAACCTGTAATCAAAGACAATGAAATCAACCCACCTGGATATAATATCCTGAGACTTGACCGTGTGGCCAAGAAGGGCGGGGGGTAGCTATTCTATTTAAATCTGGGTTACAGTTAACCACGTATGACTGTAAACCACCTCGAGATTCCAATGCACAAATTCTCATCTCCAAACTTCAACTTAACAATGCCAAATCCATCTATATTATCTGTATCTATCTACCTCCTGGTAATAACAATACCACCATAGAAAATATCCTTTGCTGGCTATCTCAACACCTGCTCCAAGAAACCATAATCTTAGGTGATATAAACATTGACTGGAATTGCTATAGTAGCAGCCTCCCTACCACCCACATTGACTTATATGTTTTTTCTCAAACCATTACCTCCCCCACCTGGATGAACAAACCTAACAAGAAAGTAAGCACATTAGACTGGATTCTCATAAATAACCATCCTCAGATATATGAATCTGGAACCCTCCCTGATAATATAAGCGACCACTCACTTACCTATATCATCAGGCATAAAGCCAATGCACCCATTCCAACCACTATCAGAAATATCAGATCCAAGAAGAACTTTAACCCTGATCTGTTCCTAAGGGAACTAAGAGCATGCAATTGGTCTCCCATAAGATGCCTCCCTTTAGAAGAAGCTGTTAAATACTTCAATTCTAACTTCCTAGCCATTCTTTACCACCATGCACCAACCTGTTTGATTAGAATTAAGACCAAATCTGCCCCATGGCTTTCAAAAGAAAGCAAACATAAATCCATCTCAGAAATAAATACTGGGCCAAATGGAGAATGACTAAGAACCCTGTAGACTAACAAACTTTTAGACAGCTAAGAAATGACACTAAGAAAGCTACACTGTCGGATAAAAGAAACTATTATCTACAATTTCAGCAGGCTAACCACAATAACCCACAAAAATTCTGGGCAAGCATTAACCAGTTACTACATCTGGGTCAATCCACTATACCAAACACACAAAATACAGACCAGGAAACTCCCATGCATACTGCCAATGCCTTCAATAGCTTTTTCACTGATGCTATCCAAACACTAGCCAGTCAGCTATCACCTAATAACTTCACTTTACCTTCCTATAACACAACCCCACCCCCCCCATTTCTCTTCCAACCTGTCCCAACAACACATATTCTAACCCTTATCCAAAAACTGAAACCATGCTCTCCTTCATCAGACCACCTATCTGCTGAATATCTACAGATATCAGCCAAGGCTATTGCCTTCCCCATTTCCATTCTGATCAATAAAACTATTAGTGAAGGTCACATCCCTAGCATATGGAAAGTCTCCCATATTATTCCCCTCCATAAAGGTGGAAACTCCACTGAATTCACCAACTACCATCCCATAGCCCTTCTTTCTCCTTTGGCAAAGATCATGGAGAAATGCATCCATAGGCAATTGCTAGACCACCTAATCCAAAATAACTTACTTTCCAGCTGTCAACATGGTTTCAGACCTTCTCACAGCACTACCACTGCCCTCCTTTCCTTTAGTGATTGTATTAACAAAAACTGCAACTTTAATATGCTTCCTCTGCAGTATTTATCGACCTGTCTAAAGCATTCGATATGGTAAATCACCAAATTCTCATAAATATCTTGAAATCCCTCTCATTAGATGCACTCTCTATAAAATGGTTCCAGTCCTACTTAGATAACAGACAACAAGCTGTGCTTTGACACAACACTCTATCTACCCACCTGCCCGTTAACCTTGGTGTCCCTCAAGGGTTCATATTAGGACCTCTTCTTTTCTCCATATTTATCAATGACCTTCATCTAGCAATCCCCCAAGCTACATGCATACAATACATTGATGACTCCACACTTATATGCTCAGCCACATCCACTTATGAACTTCACTCTCTTACCCAGAAAGTATTTAACACAGTTGAACAATGGTTCACACAGCGTTGCCTTCTCTTGAACCCCAAGAAAACTAAACTCCTCCTTTTCAATCCTACTGATATGTCCTCTCCTATAGATTTTTCAGTTACATCCACTAATGGTACCATTATATCACCAGACCCAACTACCAAACTACTTAGTATCACCATTGACAACAACCTTAACTTTGACATCCACATCAACAATACTATAAAAACTGTCAACAAAAAACTTGGCTCTCTCTCTGTAGTATTAAAGCCTTCCTTTCACCTACAGCCAGAACAAGTATTGCACGCACTCATCTAATCTCTACACTCCTCTATGCCTCATCCATTTTCACTAATCTATCTAAGAATAACCTCAACAAGATGAAAACCTCCTACAATAACATAGCCAGATTTGCTACAGGAAACCCTTTTAGCACCCACCATTGCCTTAACTTTAAACAGCTAGAATGGCTTGAACTACAGAATCTGCTTAAATACCACCAGCTAACTATCGCCCATAAGACTCTTTATCAATCTTCCAATACCCCTATTCTAACTACCCTCATCACCCCCTACAATAATCTGAAGTCCTTACGATCATCTCAGAAACTTCTAGTAAACACTTCTAAATCTAACAACAGGGCTGGGGATTCTCTCTTCTCTAATACTGTTGGAAAATCCTGTAATCTTCTCCCTAGTGTCCTTTCCTCTATATCACTCTTCAAAAACAGACTGAAACTTTTCCTCAGAACACATTGGTTATGCCCCTGTACTAAACCTGACTAGCTATCTACTCTATTCAAAATATGCTCTGCCTCCCCTAAACTTCTCATTAACTGTTCTATTTTCCTTATTAACAACTTTACCATTTCTCTCTACATTTTCTTTATTTCCACCCCTGTGGATACTTATTAGAAGGGAATCCTCTTTATCATTATAATTATACATCAAACTGTCTCTATTTTATTATGTATTATACCTGTATGTTGTATTGTTCCTTCATTTTACACTGTTATGATTTCTGTCCTCGTGGAATATTTCTGTGTTAATCTGAAATGTCCATTGTATATACAACTGATGTTGTTATAAGTTATTTGCTGTGTTTTATTTTTATTTTATCATGGAGCTTATCTCCCCGGGCCTCTACTGAAAATGGACATATATCCAGTTAGATTAGCCCGGTCAACAAATGTAAAATAAATAAATAATTAACTGTACTGATTTATATTGTTCTTTGGTGCTAATTCACTGTTGCTGCTTCTATAAAGATCTGTTATTTCTGTTCATACAAATGTGCACTAGTCATGCAAAACCAGCTAGCTATTTTCATCCTCAGACAGCTGTGTACCCTGCAATCATAGCCCCATTGGTGAGTGTACATCTTGGATGATTGACTGTCGGAAAAGTAAACAAGAAATTGTTATGAAGACAATAATATAAATTTGTTTCACAAAATCACAGCATAGCTCATGCACTCCAACTTACTTGTCACACATGCACACAAGCTCTGCAAATCCAGACTGTTTAAACTAAACAGATGACAAAAGGATGAGTCACTTTCATGTATAGACTGCCCCCACCTCCTCCGAGCAGTTACATCCACTTTGATAAGTACTCTTTTTTAACTGTGATAAAAATAATACCTTCTGACCTCTTAGCATAATAAACAGAGATAAAGTAAAAACCATGACGGACAAAGGGTCAAAGCAAATAGCAAATTTAAAATATACTTAGGAAGTTTCCAAAATAAGGCTTTTGCATTAACATACATTTTCTAAAAAAAATGCAGTACAAAACTCCAGCGCCTGTCAGCATTTTGGGGCTGCAATCCTCAATGATTTGCCAGCCAACTACAAACTTTAAGAGGGTAGCCCAACAATATGTGACAAAATCAAGAGCATTGTGCAAAATTAGGCACAACTGAGAACTATGTCATTTCAAATGCTTCACATAGTCATATATTTTCCAAATTAATCTGCACAGGGAGCACCTCTTTCCACCCGTCATCCAACAGTAATAGCCCACTTTGTTGTGTAATCTTCATCTAATTGTAATAAAATAATACCTCTCAACCTCTTTTCAAAGTATCAAGGACAAAGTCTTAACATAATGAAAGACTAAAGCCTAAAGCTAGGGACAGTCTTGGTCTCCATTTTTAATACATTTCAGTTGAGCTCTAAATGTTTTTTCCTCATCTCATCTTGTCATTTCTATCCCCCTCACCTTCTACTGAACACTTTGTATACTCAACTTAAAAAAAAAAAAGATGAACATATGACAAACAAATTAGCATTTGACCAAAATCCTGACCTGTTGCCTGAGGTTTTTGATTTAGATTACTTCTGTCAAGTCTTTCAAGTCTTTTGGCTTTTCCAGATTAGGGGTCACCACAGCAGTACTCCCATCCGCTAATGATTGGCAGTGGATATTTACAATGCCGAAATGCCAGCCTGACGCCCAACCTTCAAATAAGGCATGTCCATTCACGCATGCACCTACCTGCATGTCTTTAACATCACTCGACCACGGGGAGGACATGCAGACCCCACACAGAAGGCACTCTAGCCGAGAATTGAATGAGAGAATCTCTTGCTGTGAGGTGACAATGATAACCGCTGCACCACCGCGGCCATTATTTAGATTTAGATTACTTCTGTCATTCCTCCATTTACCTTTCCTAGATTAGTTAAGCAGTTTAAGACTGTTAAGTGCAACTTCCTGTCATCTTTAAATTGAATTGCTACTCTACAAAATCAAATTTAATACATTTCACTGTGTGGAAAAACGTAATGCTAAACTCTGCTATTCTATGCTGTTCTATGGCATAAGCACATTTTTATTTAAAAAAAATACCCATGCAGCTGAATATACTAGTGCATGTGCAGAGTGCTCCTGTGACTTTCAGTTTTATGTCATAGACTATCTGTACTACACATGCTTGAGAGTTTAGTCAATAAAGTACAGAGAAGTACTCACTGTGACATTTAATTAAATGTTTTTCATTTGTTCCATAGTAAAATACATTTTTAGTGTTAGTGATTGTTGCATTCAATAAGATACACACATTGTTTCTAGATGAGTAGCTACAGTAAACTTTGCTACACATTCTATTTTAAAAATAAAATATGTGTACATTCTGTAGATGAGATCTGTCTGTGTCAATAATGAAGGGTGTACATAGAGCCTTAGGGTAGACTGGGGTGTCTCAAAACACAGAGCTATAGTTAAGGAGAGTCAGAATGCCAATAGCAACTTACAGTGAGCTATAAAAGTGATACATATAGAACAGAGGGTTTCTGCAAAATTAGATGCAAGTCATAAGGCCTTGCATATGGGTTTATATCATAACGGTGAAGCCTCACAATTTCGAACATTATTACATCGAATCCGAAACCTTGAACACTGAAAATATCGAAGCCACGGAACATTGAATTCTTTCCAAGAGCAAGAATTCAGTGGGCTGTTTCCACGGCTTCGCTATTTCCTCCACTGTGGTGCAGTCTCGGAGTTGATATATTTAAGTAGGGGGGGTTTGAGGGGGGAAGCCCCCCACATTAGAAATAGTTTTTGGTGTGCTTGTGTTGTGTGTGTGTTTCTCGGAACAGCAAATTTTTCCCTGGGAAAAAATTCACTGTTCTGTGCTTTCGATGTTATCACATTTCGATCTTCCAAGTTTGAGCTTATGGTGTTCAATGTTTTGGAAGTTTGATTATGTAATATAAACCCTTGCATATTGATATATTACCAAAGCCCTCTAAATGAATCTTGAAATAAACTTTATTTAATTAAACCAAGTTGATCATAATGCAGAATATACCACTGTAGGTAAACACTGTGGAGACTAGAAGACTGATCATAAACATTTCATAACCTTTGATCAGAAACATTTTTCAATTTACAGCAGTAATAGTCAAAGGATGATAAGAATCAGCTATGGCACTTAACAAAAGATATTTTCAGGAGAATTGCAAAAGCTTAGCTTGTATGGTATCACTTATGAACTGCAATGGAATGGCAGTATCTTTAAAGCTCTTTTAGAATTTTGAAGGATAATGTTACATGCCTTTAATATTGAAAACTTTAATGGTGGATTATAGTTTCAGCCTAGAATTAATAACAGGAGACTGCCCAGCTCCATGCTATTGAGAGATAAATCCCTTAGTATGACCCCAGGACACATTTTCAATTAACAACAGAAGTTTTGGAGCAGCTAGGCAGGGGAGGGTGGAAGTGAGTAGCCAATGCCAGCACACCTGTCCTGGGGGATGAGAATAGCTTGGCTAAGGTCTTGAATATGTGATAGCATGCAGGTACCCTTGTGAAGAAACAAATGTAGAACCCCAGAAGGACACAGAAGGGAGGGGCATACAGCAACTCCCCATTCCTCTTTATGGATCAGTTTAAAGTTTCTGGTATGACTGACCATTACTATCAGGAAATGAATGTGGCATAGCTATTTCACACAGGAGGAATGAATGTGCACAGGAGGACTTGGTATGTACTCAGAAAAGGAACACCCTCCCTTTAAAAAGGGGGACATGAAATGGTAATATGTGCTAATTTAGCATTAACTTGTGTTTGTTTTATTTTAAGAAAATACAATTATATAAACAGTCCTCCATCTCAGATGACAGTAGAAGTACTGGATTTCATATTAAAATTAATCAATGTGTAGTTGCAGGTTACCTCAAATCTGTAATGAAATGTTATAAGAAGAAGTAGCCCCTGACCTGTTTAATATGGTATCCTTAAACTGTGACTTAATAATTTTGACTGCCTGAGTACAACACAAGTAAGACCAACAAAGTATTAATGTTTCCATAATTTATGAGGAAATTTAGACATAAATCTCCATTTATTTGAACAATTCAGCACAAGCTAGTAAAGAATATGTAATAATACTGATTTATATAATATTATTTATACAATTTCTATAACAATGGGTATGTGGTAAATACTCATGTTCAATGATTAGCTTTATAGTTACAGTTCCACTATCATTGACAAAATACAAAGTAATAGAAATAATAAATCAGGATGGCACCAATTGCTAAACAATAAGGAGAAAAAATGGATTATTAAACTGGGCGCTTTATTTTCACCAGGACTTAATGAATATTTTTAATATGTAATTTTTTCAATTAGACTCTAGTTGTGATATATTATAAAAGGAGAATGGATGTAACCAGAATTTACTACACCGATGAAGGCTTGACAAACTCATAGCCGAAACCAGTCTGTTGTCTTGTTCTCCTGCTTGTATATCATTAAATTTATATGTCACTGATTGCTGGCTCTGCATTTTGTTTTTTGCTGAGGATTTTTGGGGCCGTGCAGCTACCATACATGCAGGGGCTCACCTCTTTCTAGCTTTATAGTTACACATCAAGTTTCATCTTTGTGGTCCCATGTGTTATGCTACAACAATGTAGTGATGTCAGCATATGTAGCATTTAATTCACAATTAAAATCCAAAATCACCCCTCCAATGTAGCAGACCCCCACTCTCCTATGCCTCTTTATCTTCCCTTTCTAGTCCCATATTAAAGGACTCACTCCCCTTCTTCACCTTTTCCAGTGCAAGCATGCACTTTAGATGGATATCACACTGGCAAGCTTCTCTGACAAGCAGAAGATGAAAAAAATGACTTGTAGCTGCAGTGTTGTTATAGCCTTCAGTCCTATGCCAAAGAAGCCAGTCCAACAGTTCCTAAAGATATAATCTAAAGTAGCCAGCCAGTCATGCAGATGTCCGTGAATGCCACCTCAATTTTCAGTCTAACCTGGCACTGAAAAAGTTCTCCTGAAAAATCTCATGATCCATTAAAATAAATGTTTTTCAGTAAAAAGAATATTCATATGAGTACATGAAACCAATTTTGTCCTTTGATTTTAACAGAGCAGATGATCATTAATTTAATCTGAGAGTGTCATGGGGTAAGGAGAAGTTTAAGAAGATGGCACTTAATCTGTTTGCTAAATGCTTTCATCTCAGAATAATAAGCAAGTCATTTCTATACGTGTTTTTTTATTTACCCCCCACCCCACCAGAAAACACACTCCAGTCAGTGCGTTTGCTCTGCAATTGTAGAATTTGGGAATCCATAGACTGGATGTGAGCCTTACAGCTTGCATTTCTGTGAGAGAATCCTGATATGTACAGCCTCTCTCTATCAGGTGGTGCAGATCAGATTAGCTTGCTGTCCATGTGGGGCAGCCTGCACTCCACCGATCAGAGGAACCCATTCCATGCTGCTGCCCTTCTGAGCTCTGATATGTGCTGCCATCATAGGGGAAGCATGCCTCCACCTGTTATGTTCTCCACTTCTTTTTGTGTAACTTGCACATGGCAATGAGGGCCCCTTAGGAGTGAGCTTCATGGCATGGAAGACCTTGTGTTCCTGCTAGCTGTTACCTATTACGCTACCAGTGCCACATCTCTCCTTCCAGGATAGATAAGCCAACAATGGCTGGTCTCTCCCATACTCCGATGCCAGCAGGCAGACGTGCCCAAGCTGCTATTCAGCTTTGGTTCACTTGCAAAGCAGTGAAGGTTTTATCCATCTATAACAGCTGGCTACCATGCACAACATGTTGACAACACCAGGAAACTTCAATTATAGCATTTAAAAAATAAGACTTTAGAATTATATTAACTAAATAAAGATTCATCTTGCATGCAGAGCATTAATCCTCCTGAAAATTCTGCGCAATAATTGGTCAAACTATAACTTACTATGTTAGCATGCATAGTGAAAACTACCACTAGTTTAAGGCAGTAGAAAACAGCCAAATGTATCTCCTCATTCAGTTTTAACTATCTCACATTTCATTGTTGTACAATACATCATCAAAAATTGTAATGCATTACATTTGTTGAATTTCTTTGGTCAAAAGCTATTTCTTAAACATTCTAATTAATATTAGCAATTCAATGAAAGTAAATGTGTCATAGCCACAAATTTCCAGAACAAGAGGGAGAAAAATTAAGCATATTCCTGTTTTTTTGTCTGGATTTGTAAAGGTTACCAAAAACTGTACACAATGTGTCCACTTAATGTAACCTTTCTGTGTTTTTGTCTTTTCCCCATTTCCCCATAGTTGTGTGAATAAAGACTGATATAATATATATATATATATATATATATATATATATATATATATATATATATATATATATATATATATATATACACACACACACACATATATATATATATAGAGAGAGAGGTGTATATATATAAGAAAGGAAGGAATCCCTGAGCAAAAATGTTTTTCAGTTAGTGTCGCCTGACTCACTGGATTTCTTTTTTTGTTGAGCCTGAAATGGCCACTTTTCTGTTAGATATTATGCTTTTGGCATTCACTGTGGATCCTAGACTTACATATTAATATACATATGTTCCCCCAACTATCTAAATTATTATTAGTAATAGTAGTAGTATCAATAATAGTGATAGTAGTGGTAGTTGTAGTAATATTAGTGGTAGAAGAGTTAGTAGAAGTAATAGTAGTGGTAGTAGTACCAGTAGTAGTCCTAGTAGTTGTTGTAGCAGTATTAGTAGTACAGGTAGGAGTAGCAGTAATAGTGGTAGTATTAGTAGTGGTAGTAGTACCAGTAGTAGTCCTAGTAGTTGTTGTAGCAGTATTAGTAGTACAGGTAGGAGTAGCAGTAATAGTGGTAGTATTAGTAGTGGTAGTAGTACCAGTAGTAGTCCTAGTAGTTGTTGTAGCAGTATTAGTAGTACAGGTAGGAGTAGCAGTAATAGTGGTAGTATTAGAAGTGGTAGTAGTACCAGTAGTAGTCCTAGTAATTGTTGTAGCAGTATTAGTAGTACAGGTAGGAGTAGCAGTAATAGTGGTAGTATTAGTAGTAGTAGTAGTACCAGATATGTGTTTCAGTGCACTGAAGCATTAACTGAACCAAGGTCTCTGTCACAGGAATCACAACAAAACTTTATCATGCAAGCAATAGATCTATCATGCAACTTCAAAGCCACATTACATGCCTATAATATCAAAGTACCTTGCAAAGGTAAGGGAAAACAGCTCTTGTACTTTACAAAAAAAGCACCTAATCAGGTATGTCCAAGAGTCAGCTTCTGATGATTTCTCTTGTCCACCTGGTGAATCTGGGCATACTGGAGCAATGCACAACTTCCTCATGTACACAGACAACCCTCTCCTCCTACCACCCAGTGCTACAACCTGCAAGAGATGCATTTACATAGCCAAACTGGAAGCAAATCTCTTTCCAGCCAAGATTGCGCTAGACAGTCAAGAGGAGAAGGTTAACACCTGCACTACACCTCAAGCAACACATAGCCCTTTAAAACCCACACCATCAACACCCACACATAGCAACACTAAACCCACATATGCGGAGGCCCTTAACGTTAACCTGCCCAAGCAACAAGGACTTATGAAGCTGGAACGCAAACAAACACCATTTACAACCAAAGCGACACATAACTCACAACACCAGTGTGCCACCCAACAACAGCCCCTAAGGCAAGACAATATACCCAACACTTTAGTCATTGGTGACTCTATAGTCAAGCACACTGATGTCCCACTCACCAGGCTGAACAAGGGAAAATTACAGTCAGCTGCCTGTCGGCTGCCAGGATCTATCACATAACGCATGCACTCAAGTCACTCCACAACAAGTATAAATATGACACTTTGTCCATGTTGGAGTGAATGACTTGATACGTACCTCCCTGGACTACATGAAAAGAGACATGGAAGAGCTCTCAGATCATGTGGCCCAGGCAGGTATGACCCTAGCCCTGAGTAACATCCTGCCTTCATCCAGAATGATAAGACAGTATAAGGACAAAATGATTGACTTCAACAATTGGTTAAGCTTCTGGTGTCATTCAAAGGGGATCCAGTATCTGTCTGCCTGGGAAAACATGATCGACAAACCATGATGATTTGCCAGAGATGAGCTGCATGCACCTGTCATCCCTGGGATTCAGGTTACTGGCTAAAGCTCTTGCCACCCCTATAGTGCGACTTTAGGCAAGGTTCAAAGCCAAAACCACCACCATAACAGATACAAGCATTTAAAATCTGAAGGTAATGCTATTCAATGCTAGAAGTCTAAACCTCAAAATGCACTCTCTCGAGGCACTCCTAAAAATGGAGAACATCAATATCTGTGCAGTAACTGAGACCTGGTTCAAGGCTCTAGAGAGCACCCCTGCAGTACCACGCTACAACTCTTACCACACTTTTCGGCCACCAAACCAAGACCGAAACACTAAAGGTGGAGGAGTGTCCATATTCACCAAGGATATTCACACCTCCAGGCTAGTTGCCCAACACAATGCATCTGAAATTCTCCAGGTTCAACTAACACTAGGTAAGACTGCAATCCAAATTGTAACTTGCTACAGATCCCTCACCATGCCCCAAGATTCTCACTACACCTTTCTAAACATGGGGGAAATATTAAGATACAACCAAACACCCTAATACTGGGTGATTTCAACTACCCTGCCATTAACTGGGAAAAATACTTGGGTACCAACACCTTTTTCCAACGGTTCTCGAAATTCATAAATTCCAATGCCCTGGATCAACTAATCCATTGTCCCATCAGGGGCTCCAATATCCTAGACCTGGTCATTACTAACATGGGAGATAAATTATCCACATCAGTAGGCACCACCTCATTGGTCAGGTCTGACCATAAGCAAATCACCCTTGACATCCACATCCCAACCCCACCCCCCAGTTAGGGAATCTCTGTAAAAAACTTCTCCAAAGCCAACTTCATGCTACTGAAGTCAGAAGTGACAAACGTCATGACACCCATGCAGATGGGATCTGAAAGTTTGACTGCTGAATCCTACACTAATGCAATGTATGAGCACATCCACTCATGCATGAACCGTGCCATCCCAAATAGAACCAAGATGCTCTCCTCCAAAAAAGGAAGCCAGTCTGGTGGTCCTCTGCCATAAACAAGCTATACAACAGAAGGAAGAAACTGTTACAGAAAAGAGGAAAATCCCAGGATGCAAAAAAACTCCCTAACCAGCCTCAGTAAGAAGCTGAGATCCCTCATAAAATCCTCAAAAGCTAGTTACGAACATAAAATTGCAAAAGATTCCAAAGACAACCACAAGGCATTCTATAGTTATGTCAAGAAAATAAATGGCAATGCTCAGATCTGCTCTGAGCTACAACAGAATGGCATTAAATATACTGATCCCAAGGATATTGCCAATATCCTGGCAGATCAGTTTAGTGCCAACTTCACCCCCTCTCACCCCCTAAAGGGCCCATCTCAATACCAAAAGACTGCCAAATTCCAGTAATCACAGCCACTCAGGCAGAAACTGCACTCTCCAAAGTTCCAGCATCCATGGGACCAGATGACATCCCGGGCTGTGTACTACATGAACTACAAAATGAACTGGCACCTCACCTAAGTGTCATGCTTAATCATAGCTTCACCTCAGGCTTCGTGCCCACTGAGTGGTGCACAGCTACACTTATTCCACTCCATAAAGGGGGATCCCACCTTGGATTTCAGGAACTACCGTCCCATCAGTCTGATGAGCCTGATCTGCAAGGGCATGGAATTCATTATCATGGAACTTATAAACAAAGACATTGGCAACCTTCAAACACTGGACCCCACCCAGTTTGGGTTCGTGAAGGGCCAATCTTGTCTCCTGAACCTGATTGACTTCTTCAAATCAGTCTCCAGAGCTGTGGACGAGGGTAAATTGGTCCACACAGCCTATCTGGACCTCGCCAAGGCCTTCAACACAATCCCCCACTCTGGAATCATAGACAAACTTACTAAGCTGGGCATAAATCCTTATGTCACTCAATGGGTTGCCAACTGGCTTACTGACAGAACCCAGACTGTAAAAGTAGCTGACTCCAAATCCAGCTCGAGACAAGTGAGAAGTGGAGTACCTCAGGGTTCAGTCCTGGGACCGCTCTTGTTTGGCACCTACTTCTCTGAAGTACAGGCCAACACTAAGGGACTCTGGCTAACAAAGTTCACAGATGACTGCAAACTGGGAGCCATTAATGAATCCCCAAATTATGTGGATATTCTACAAAAGGGCCTTACAGAAACAGATGCTTGGTACCAGAGCCATGGGCTCAAGCTCAATGTCAATAAATCTATAGTTATAGTTATCCCCTTTGGGAAAAAACATGTACCCATGAATTACCACAAAGGTGACAGTACACTAAACACCAAAAGTGTGATAAGAGACTTAGGGACACAGGAGGACAGTGTTCTCACCTTCGATAACCACATTGCCACAACAGTCGGGAAATCCTTCTATGTGGCACACCTCATCACTAAGAGCTTTTCATCCAGGAAAAAGGAGGTCATTGTCCCACTGTACTCATCCTTCATTAAACCCATTATAGAGTATAATGCCCAGTTTGGTATGTACCTCACAAGACATCTGCAACAGCTGGAAAGGCTGCAGAAATACCTCACTAAAAGAATCACAGGCCTAAAACAGAGGTCATATGCTGACTGTCTAAAAAAACTCCAGCTATACTCTGTGGCATATTGTCTACTCAGAGGCGATCTCTGTTTAACATACAAGGCCATGTCAAACCCTAAGCTGTTGGACATGCTCCACTTAAAGAAATCCCTCAGAGCCACACGCTCCAGGGATCTAAATCTTGTCATGACAATGAACAAAACATGCTGGAGGGATAGGTTCCTGACCCAGAGACTCCCCATACTCTGGAATAGACTGCCCATACATGTCAAGCAGTGTGCCTCCTTGGCCCTCTTCAAAAGGATCCTTGATGATTGGATAGGAGATAGGAAATTCACCCCAGGGATCACGTCAGTCACCCTGCTAGACATGGATCCAGGGAAGTAAATATTGTTGGAAGAAATATCCAGGGAATTGTTATGGCTAGGTTTGTATAGGCCCTAGGGGCGATAGCCTAGTACCAACCTATGAACCTATGAACCTATAAGGACTGTATGTGAAAAATTTCAGTGGAATCACCATTGAAGCATACATCTGAATATATAAACCATATGCAAAACCTATGGTTCTATTCACAGTTACCACATTATTATAGTGAACTGTCAAAAACAGCATATTCTTAATCATAATTCTGGTCTTCACTGTTGTAATATAAATAAACACACAAAATGTCCTCTCAGCCTCTTTTTGACATAGTTATACAATCAGAACCCAAGTTTGTTATAGATCTATCTGCTACTAAACCATGGCCCTCATCCTTAATGTTCCAAAATCTGCTTGTCAAATAGGACAGCTGCTTACCAGATTTACAAGATCACGTTGCTAGTCATTCCTCAGACAAGCTTTCTTGAATTTTCCAGAATGATACAATACAAGATCACAGAAATGCCACAGCTTTGCTGATACAGAGTAAGTGTTGAATGTAAATCAGAGAGTTTTCTTACAAGGAGCTTGCATTTTATAAGATTTGTTATACATTTCCATATGCATCTTACTTTTGAACATATCCAGAACTTACAGACAAGACCTGCTTCATGCCTCTCCCTCACTCTCATGTCGACTTTTCTATGAATCTGTTTTCCACATTCTAGGCTTATGCCCTATATCCCTCGGGCACAAATAGCACTGTTTTCAGAGGAATAATAAGATTTCTTCATCCAGGGACAAGAAGGTCATAACATCCCTGTATTCTTCCCTTATAAGGCCCATTATTGAGTATAACACCCCATTCAGCATGTACCTCGCAAAGCACATGCAGCAGCTGGAGAGACCTTAGAAGTTCCTCACCAGGAGAATCCAGAGTCTCAAAAATCTACCATACACAGATAGGCTAAAAGCCCTATGCCTCTACTATGTTTCATACAGACTCCTCAGAGGTGACCTCTGTCTGGCATACAAGGTGATCTCAGACTCCACCTTGATGGGACTGCTGCATATCAACAAGTCAAGCTCTACTCGAGGAATCCATACACATGGCCTCAACCTGGTCTGTGACATCAAATAGGACTTTCTGATGGGACAGATTTGTGTCCCAGAGACTTCCCCATCTATGGAATAGAGTCCCTCTCCAAGTCAAGCAGAGTACCTCTATACCCCTTTTTAAGCACAATCTGGATAACTGGATGGGAAATATAAGATACATCCATGGGATTCCACCTGTGTCCCTGCTGGACAGGTGCATCAGGTGCTAATTTGTCTATGCATGGGCTAAACTCTTGGCTAGGCTTATAAGGGCCTCAGGGCCAATAGCCTAGTAACTTTCTATGATCCTATTTTGTTTAAGTCAGCCACAAATTTCAGTCTTTCATTGTTTGCTTAGCCAGGCAGTACATGTTTATGAAGACTCCCACAGGTATTTTTAGTTTTAAGCTCTCTAGATACAAATGCAGCTTATACATATCTAATACTTTTAGAGGGATAGCCCCTGTATCTAACCTCCCTGGCCTTTGTCTTAATAGGACGTAAGTGCTTAGATATGCACTCTCTGAATTCTAGTCTAATAATAATGCAATCAAAAACTTCCAGTGCTTGTGGCTCCTTAGTCCTTATCTCTGCATTAGTTACTGGAGGGAAGATAGAACTTTTGTACCCTCCACCTTCAGATATAAGTCTAGAATCCATGGTGTATGCTGCATCTCATATGCACAATTCTTTGCTTGGGCACCACCTGCTTTGAAAAATAAGCAGTCTTATGTAGGGATAGCCAAACCACAGACATCTACTTTGGGTAGGACTTTGTATAAACATTTTAGTGTTGTAAAGGAATCTTCAATACTTCTCTGAGATTAAGTATGAGCTAGTTTTAACTTAGACCCAAGAAGTAAACATGGTTTCTTACTTTTGCTCCTAACTTAGCCCACATTGGATGATTCCCTATTCCTCACTTAAAGAATCTGTCAATGTATGCCACCCATATACATAACTTGTACAAATTGTGTGCTACACATGTGGAAATCTTCCTACACTGCCCATTTCAAACAAATTAGGATGTATGAGGTGATAATTTGTTTTAACCACAAAATATTTCTTGGTATATATAAATATATGTATGTGTGTGTGTGTGTGTGTGTGTGTGTGTGTGTGTGTGTGTGTGTGTGTGTGTGTGTGTGTGTGTGTGTGTGTGTGTGTGTGTGTGTGTGTGTGTGTGTGTGTGTGTGTGTGTGTGTGTGTGTGTGTCTGAAATTTCAGGAAAATGAAGGAGATGTCATTATTTTATTAGGTCGTCTTCTCAGTAAAACAGAAACTCCTGTCTGTCTCCAAGTATGACACATAGAAGGTTTTAGACACCATGACTGTATTTTGATTTTAGCCATCATGACCATATTTGGATGTAAGCATATACCTAAATACTTGGGCAACTTTCAACATCCTGCAGATAGGATTACTATAGCTAAGGCTTTTATGGAATGCAAGTTGTATTGGCTAGAAATTATTCTGTTTTTAAGGAAATCAGCCTTAGGTCATGAAGGTCAGCAAACTCAGAGAGCTGACTCAGTACTTTTCTAACATCTCTTTGAGGGTACTGCTAAAGACTGAGGCAATGTGCAATAAAAAACAAAACCACAGTTGTTATGCCATCCAAGTTAAAGGTTCACTGCCAGACTAGATAGCATTCAGGTAATGGTCAGCTTTGTATCACACCATTTTGCAGTCCAGGGGTTAACCCTGTTTATAAATGCTATGGCCGAAGTATTTTTATCTAGGGTCAAATGAATGGCATTATAGGTCAATTGTTTGGCCAAAGTTTTTATAAACAGGATAAAATGATTGGCCATATGATTCACGTAATGCTTGAAATGCCTTTATAAATGAAGGTAGAAACCTATGAAATTCAATACTTTCTATCAACAATTCCACTGGTCGAATCAATAGCTTTCTGGAAGTTAATCAGGAAGGCCACCACTGCCACAGGGACTCTGGATAACCTCTAAATGTTATATCTAAAAGTAAGGAGATAAATTGTACTTGAACGTCCTTGGTAAGCCCTGCTTAGATATTCATAATAAAAGCTGGGGAATGTTATAAATCCTTTCTGCCCAAACTCTTGCATACATTTTCAGGTTGATATTAATAAGGAAGATATGGAATAATTTGTCACTGAAGTGGGGATTGTTCTCTGGTTTGGGGAACACCATAATAGTTGAGGAATTGATAATCTTATTGTCTTAAAAATGCACAGATAGGAACTGCAGTGGGATGCTGATGAGGGGCATCATCATGTGATACATTTTGCATTCAGTCCATATGACCTAAGGGTTTGGTCTTTCAGAGTTTCCCCTTAGAAATGTATGTAGCTCTTCTGTTGTGAAAGGATTAGCTAACTATACATTTTAACCAGTAATAACTGTTTGCACCCTACTCATTAATAGGAGGGCCTCACTCTCCCTGCCCTGGCACTCTTCCCTATTCAGAGTGTCTGAACATAAAATTTGATAATGTTAAAGAATTTCAGACAAAAGTTTATATTGCTGATTCTTTTGCATCAGTGCAAAGGTTGCAACCCAACTTGCGCACTAAATCGAGCCCATGACCTAGTACTATCTCTAACACCTTCTGTTGCAGCATTTGGCACAATTTATTTACTATTTTATATTACTGCAAAGTAGTAGGTCTTTTAAATGTACTTATTTTACACTGCTCTAAAGCTGTTTCACCTTAAGAATTAAGTTCTAGCATTTGATTTTCATTTTTCCCCAAACAACTCATGTTCTCTTCATGATAGAGACTGTAAGCTTCTAATTTAAGCAAGGTCACCATGGTATGATGCAGAAGCTGCCTAAATGGTTGTGTTTAAGGAAATGATTGTACCCCTTCAATAATATACTAACATATATCCTTATCCCTTAAAATGAAGAGGTCTTTGCACCACAGACTCTATGACATATGCTGCATAATCAGGTGATGATGCAGAATTTATATCTGTCATTTATGACATTTGCATTAGATCATTTTGCCACCAATCAATAATCTATTCTGCTAGCAGTGTTGGATAAAGGGCTTCAGAAGACATGCTCAGATTTTTGTAGACGATGGATTCTTCATAAACCCTGTCATACAAGGTTTTGTACGACCTACAAGATAACATTCTAAGAGCAAATATACCTCTTCTCCGAGGATTTGGATGTGTTTCTCACAGCGTTAAAAGTAATACTAAATGTTTGTACTGTTAGCACATTTGGGATCCTGCCCTTTAGACTCCTTAGTATTAAAAAACATTTTAAAGTAAAGTGTGAGTCCATATTAGATTCATAAAACATTCCATTTTGACTGGACCTTCTTGCATGCAAAAGTTGATCCTAATGTATTATGTTTCCCATCATCCTTTTCTCTATTACCCCCCCCCAGTTTTACATTAATAATTAGTACTCCATGTAATTTAGCCTTTTCTATTAGCCCAGTAATTCATAATGCATATAAACATATTTTCAAGCTTTGTCGTAATGCTTTGCTATCTGACAATCTTGTAAATTACTCTGCCTAATTTCTATATTTTTAAACATTTTTAAGACTGTGCATTTGTTAGACAAATTAAATAATCTAACATTAAAATAAACACGTACAACTATTTTTAACCCAATACCAATATAAACATGCTGATTAAAATATAAAAACAGTGATATAATAACTTACAAAGCAAATTGTCATGGCCTTAGTGCTGGACAGCTACCAAGGTCTCTGGGAAAGGAGCTGACCTAGTGAGATTGCATCAGAACCACATACATTACTTATAACTCCAAGCAACCACAAGAGTACCACAGCCTCAAACTGGCACCAAAGAAGAAACTAAATGCCATGTATTTAACTGAAGTAACATGAAACATTTGTGTAACTGAAGTGACATTCTATTCACCTATCCTTTGTTGATGTTCTTGCTCAGAATGTGCCATTACAGGCAAGTTCTGAGCAAGAACTTCAACAAAGTATAGGTCAATGGAATGCAAAACGGAATGCACATGGGATGAAACTAAGTAGAGATATGACAACTGCAATGGCAGCAAATGGGAGAAATCAGAAGAAGCTGAGAACTGAGATAGAAGGGAAGATAATGGAACAGGTTAATGGCTTCAAGTATCTGGGAGGGGTGGTTGACTAAAAGGGAAGTCTGAATAAAGAGGTCAAAACTGGAATCTGAGGGCTGCAGCCAAATTGCACAGAGTGTCAGGTGTAGTGTATGATAGAAGAATGACAAAGTAGCTTAACAGTAGGCTATAAACACAGTGGTGTGACCAGTACTACTGTATGGTACAGAAATCTGGGCAGTGAAGGCAAAGCAGTTGCGAAAGCTAAAGGTGAAGGAAATGAAATGCGTGAGATGGGTGTAGGGGAAAGTCTTGAAAACATAAGGGCAGAAGTCAATGTAGCTCCATTTGCAGAAGAGATCTAACAGAACAGATTACAGTGGTCGGGCACGTGCAGAAAAGCAGAACACAAACTAGTAAATAAGAAGAAGAGAGCAAGAGGAAACAAGGGCATCCAGCAAAAAGGTGCTGGATTGTGTGAGAGGAAATCTGTGACAGTCAGGCATGAGTGTTGAAGAAGACCAGAGTGTGGCAGTGAATCAAGACAGATGACAACAGTTAATGTGACACCCTGATCCCATGTAGAAAATAGGAAAAAGGGTGGATGATGATGATGATTATGATTGTTTAACTGAAGTGCTCTCAAATCTTTAAATCTTTATCAGGTATATTCTTCTTCTTTGGATTTCTATATTTCCTTTCCTCCATTGAGCCTATAAGCTTCTTAAACCCTTGACGTGTGAATAAATGTAATACGGGGTATTTTTTTTCAATCAGCATCACTATTCTCTGTCTTATTTTTTTGCCTGTTGGCTTCTTTCTCCATTAGGTTTACTCTTTAATTTTCAACTTCTATGGAGTCTAGGATTGCTTTCTTTTTTTAAGTTTGCCAAACCATCTGTAAACAGTTTATTCTAGGTTTTTATTCTTTATTCTGTCTCTCTACATTATAGGACAATATGGAATATTAACATATGGTTGGAGGTTGGGATAATGGTTCATGTGGGTACCTTGCAAAACACAATGTGCAGGGTTTGATTCTCACATGGGGTAATTGGCTAGGCTTAAAATGGCCCACAAGGGTAGTTAGCCTAGTACTAATCGATGAACATATGAACCTATCTATATGTAGTGGGAAAGTAGAAGGCACATTTGCAAACTTCACTACCTTTGAAATGCTGCTGGACCTTTTTCAATAGGGAAATGACTCCCTTTACTAGAATTGCTTCCTACTACTTCAACTCCATTCTAGACTGACAACGTGTCAAGATTGCTAAACAGAAAAGCATCTTTCTCAATCATGAATGAGTAGATCGTTTCCTAATATCCTAATCTTTAACAGCAGTTGGTATTAAAATTTGATGTCATTAATTTTTTATAGCAAATTGTTCTCACATGGCAAAAATAATTTCTCTTTAAACTACCAGGCAAGATGTAAACTTGGTACATTTTATTATCAAACATTATGAATGGGCATCCCCCTTCAGCTAATGAAACTAATAGCTTGAGGTGGGTGTCCGGATACAGAGGGTACAGCAACCTATACACTCTCTTGGTCATAATAGCTAGGGTGTCCTGTAGAGTCAAGGCTTTAAATAAGTATTATTCTATAAAGGTACTGAGAAGATTGTGACCTAGAACTTCATGAAGTCTGAGCCATACCTCTCAACTGTACAGATTTCCACAGAATGCCCAGATTTTTGCCTCATATTTTTGGTCCATTTTTTATAAAATGGTGGTTTTCTGGCAAATTATTGGCAAATCATTAAAGACTGAAGTTAGAAAATGATAGACATTTGAGTTTCAGACTTCATACCATTTAGAAAATGCATAGTAATGCAAAACTTGTTATTCTATCTAATTTCTAAGTTTGTAAAACCAATATTTAAAAAGTGTACATATTTTGGTTCTTTGTTCCACTTTTATTTAGAGCTTTGTCCAGATTTCTTGCTTTAAGAGGTTGAGAGGTATGGTCTGAACAAAAATAAAATATTATGTCTGCTTGTGTACTTCATTTTTTCAGTCCTGTTTTATAAGCATTTATGTATTTTTCATGTTGCATTATCTTGCCTAAGTAGTCCTGCTTTCGCAAACTTCGTATATTCACATTACAAGAAGGTTGTGCAATTTAGATACTTTTCTAATTGTTAATGGTAGCTAACATCTGTCTAATTGCAGTTGTGTCTTCCAACACCCTGACACCAAGCTTGTTAGATTATCTGTCTTTGCTGGAAGATCTTGCTCATTTAATAAACTAGGCCTTTGACTGCAACATTGTCTTCTTCTTGGCAATTCCTCTTACCAGGACTGCAATGCTCACCATGCATCATTTTGTTTGGGATTTTCAGCTTGTTAAGCTTGTTATTCTAATCTTCTAAACCTGCAAAGAAATTATTTACCTATAAATGTCTTCCTTTGTTAGACACAAGCAAACAAAAAAATAAAATGGCTAATGTTTTGTCTTTGTACCTGAACTCCAGGAAAATAATTCTGTTGCTGGTTAACTTCATTCCTCTGGAGAATAACAACAGGGTTGGTGAACTAATAAATCTTGCTTCTTTAACAATAATTGTTCATAGAATTAAGTGTGGTATGAGCACTGTCAGCGTGCCTTTGTTGAAGGTTGGACATCGAGCTGGCACCACGGCGTTCATGAAAATCTACTGCCAATCATTAGCAGACGGGAGTTCCACTGTGGCGACCCCTAACTAGGAAAAGCTGAAAGACAAACAACAACAACAACATGAGCACTGTCAGTCTATACATATATGTATTGCAAATAAACATCTGTTTAAATGGTAACTGGACAGTCTAAATAGTAACACTTGGCTATTTTCAACATATTAACTATTTTCACCATCTGCTTTCCTCACCATAGAAGAAAAATGTGTGCTACATACTTTTTTAACAAACCTTTACATTCAGATATTAAGGAAAACAAATTGTTCTAGCTAAGTGTCATCTCTTGAGCCATTGACATATAAGCAGTACACTAACCCATTACTAGTACAAGGGTTTGTTGGTGGTTAAAACGAGGTATGTTGGTACCCATACTTTTATAAATGCAACTATTTGAAATTAAACTGAATGTGAAGAGACTGAAAGACATTTGACTGAAATTTCTCTTTAGTACAAAGTCTTGCGAAACAGTTCATAAGACAACATATTCCTGGTGGCGAGTTCAAACCCTACTTCATTCCAGTGAGACAGTAGTGTTACTTGTTTTGGTCAATCCAAAAGCAAACAGAGTCCATGCATGGCTGATTATGCACTATTCAGTAATGGAAATGACAATAAAAGTGGTTTAAACATATATTTTTACTTCATATAACAATAATAAAAATGGTAAGTGCTTTCACAACTCTCCTTGTTGTTTCATAACACCTATTTAACAGTTCTAAAACACTTGTTTTATACTTAGCTCATTAAAAAGATACCAGTCCAACTCAATTAATTCAAACTTGGTGCCAAAACTCTAGCCTATCACAAAACACATATCAGAACATCCCCTGGATTCACTATTCTCCTGTGCAGGACTAGATTAGTTCTGCACAGAAGTGGCCGTTTAGGAGCAGGATGGCAGCACACCATGCATATTAATCAAGGTGCGCTGCCTGAGCTCTTAATCTTACACAGAGCATGTAAGAGTGCAGGGGGCATGTCTGAGAGCAGAGCTCTCAGAATATACATGTCCCTGCAATGAAGAACAGCAGACAAGTCCTAAAAGAATGAGCGAGACCGCTCATAGGTGTATGCATACCCCCAGCAACATCCCCCCACGTGTACAGGAGCAATAGTTAAAACAACAAATATAAAGATTTTTTTTTTATGAAACAGATGAAATTTAACCATAGGTGCGTGGTTTTGCCCATCACTTAGTTACGGTTAATGTAGCTTAAATGGCAGATGAGGATAAAAAGCAAGACATATGCAAATGAAACAATACAGCAATAGTGTGGTGGGCAGAGCATTCGCCTTGTGAGCAGTTATTCCTGGTTAGAGTCTCACAGCAGCACTTTCCATGTCATATCACTTTATGGCCAATATTTTTAGTTGCATAACCTACTAAATAACATATATTTGTGAACTGGAGTACTGCATTAAATGCAGATGTGAGGTTTCAGTGTCATAATGTTGCAAAGTCCACAGATAATTACATGTGCCCCATACAGTATATGTACACAGGAATCAGGGATACAAATGGAATATAAAATGTGTAATGAATGATATCTCCATACAGCTTCCAAATCCCCCACCTTCCCAAGAACCATTAGACATTACTGTCTAAATTAATGCAGTGGTAAGCGAGAGTAAGAACTAGTAAGCAAGTGTAAGCACTATTAAGCAGTAGTAATTGGGAATAAGCATACATAAGCACTAG
This sequence comes from Protopterus annectens, assembly GCF_019279795.1. Taxonomy (NCBI): domain Eukaryota; kingdom Metazoa; phylum Chordata; order Ceratodontiformes; family Protopteridae; genus Protopterus; species Protopterus annectens. Next base: position 804,680,598 of record NC_056736.1, read on the forward strand.
TAAGCTGGTTTAAGCCCATTTGCATGGGGGTATGCAATGTGCACACAGGTTAAGCAATATTGAAGTTAACTATCTGTAAGAATATTTAACAGGAGGTTAGCATTGCATACCATCATGAAAACATGCTCAAACCCGCTTACACGTGCATAAAAGTGCCTTAATCACTCTATATGCAACAGCCTCTGTTCTGTATAGAAACAAAATAAACAGCATTTGCAGGTCTTGAACCCAAGACCCTGTACACTATAGTCATAGTAGTTAACCACTAAGCCATCACAGCAATACATACGGTTGAGGTATCACCAAACAAATCCTCACTAATAGAGAAACAAACTTAACATGTGAAAGGAATCTATATACAGTCTTATGTTCTATAACCTACTACATAACATAAATATGTGAACTGGAGAACTGCAGTAAGCCCAGATGTGAGGTGTAATTGTAATAAAGTGTTGAAGTCCCCTAATAAACACAAGGACACTATACAGTGTACGTACACATGAATCATGGATACCAGACACATATATAACATGTAATGAATAATAAATCAATGCCAAAAAACAAATATAATGCAAATTAATTATTAAGCAATGTTAAGCATTGCACAGGGCAACTTAGTAGGTGTAAGCAATGTGTAGGCTAGCTAACTTAATTTGCCTATTGGTATACCCCTTTAAACAATGCCAACCTTAGGTAAGCAGGTTTGCCCATAGCTTAGCCTTTTCAAAACCATCCAATTACAGCAAAGGATGGGAAATCAGTCCTATTTAAACCCAAAAACCTAATAGGTGGGAATACATCTCATAACTGGTTGTAGCTTTCCCTTGCAGGCACTATTTCTGGAATAGGAGAGGGTGTGGACTTTCAGGAGCAGCACTGGGGCATCCAGGAGTCCAAAGTCATGGCAGGACTACTTGTCAAAGACCATGAGCAGAGACTGCTGCAGGGCCTGTACCAGGGTTCCCAATATAAAGTGAAAGCCTGTGACTGTCTTGCCCGTGACCTCATCAGTGCCACTGGCATACCCTAGACTGGTTAGCAGGTCAGGCATCACTATGCTGACTTGAAGTGGTGAAAGGGGGATCTCTTGGATCAGTGGATCCAGGAGGCTAGGAATACAGGGGAGGTCCCAGGTGTGTATGTATCACTCCACTACATGTTTAATAATTGCCAGCTCATGTATATTATGGATAGGTATAACTAAATATTCCTCTTTATGTCCTTCACAGTGGAAAGTGAAACCAGGAGGCCCATGGATGTCACTTAGAGAGGTTGCGACGCGAGGCAGGTTAGTAATAGTCTTGCATGTACAGTCAGGAAATAAATCTGAAAGTATTAGTAAGTTAATTGCCTGTATAAAACCTGCATTGTTTAAGGCAAGTACTGCATACACCAGAGAATATGGCAAGAAGAGTCTCATATAGGTTGTATGTAAATAAAAGCATAATAGCCTGACAATGAAGGTCTAGCTGCTGGACTGCATGTGTTTACTCTGGTATCATATGGTAATGTAGATTTGCAATCACTTAATAGTACTGTTGTATTAAGCACTGTTACCCACACTGTGCAACATAAATAAAATGTGTATAAATGTCTGTATATGACTGGTGTAATCCCCAGAGGTAATTTAGTACAGCTGAGAAAGACATAAACAGAAAACAGTGAAAAGACAGACAACAAAATCCAAATAGCACATGCAACTGAGATGTGAATTGTATTTTTAGCATATACAGCCATGGTTCAAATCATGGGAGTGGTAGTAGTCTGCATACAGAATCATACCCCACAACTGTACAGATGTGTCCAGAATGTCCAGTAAATTGGCCCATATCTGCTGCCTGTCACTCTGTCCCCCTGGGAAATCAAAGGGATGATCCCAGATGTATAGGCAGGAAACAAGGAATACAACTGATTGTCACACATCTATAAGAACAAACCTGTCACTCTAGCAACTCCCCAAACTATGAGAGTAATAAGCCAAGTATGTCCCATCTACACCCCTATGTTGTCAAGCTGTGACCAGACTGTGTACAGTAACAGAGTGAGATGTAAGTGCATAATACTAATGTAAAACTGGCACTTTGTGTGGTAACACTCAGGTAGTGCTAGCAAACATTGTTCCCACAGGTCCATCAGATATGAACACTGTGCACAGAAATAAAAGACTGATACCCTGTACTGGTACTGTTTACTTTGGTATTGTATGGCATTGTTATTGTTGCAGTTGCTCTGTACAATAAGGTATTACTCATCACTGTCACCCACACTGTTCTACATAATATAACTGTCTACAAAATCCTGTATAATAGTGTTGTAAGTCACTAAAGGTTGAAAAGGGTGATAGTCTACATATGTCCTGGTTCATCAGCATGTGGTCAAGACATGGCCAGAGTCTGTGCAAAAAGAGATGGACAGGTATGTGCATAACATCAACCTAGAATCTGGGAGTATGTGTAGAAACAGTTAGTGTTAACCAACAATTCCTCCACAAGTATACCAGGTAAGAGGTGTATACTGCAGGTAAAACCAGTTCATGTATATAGTTGTCGACAGCCATACCACTGTCCAAACTAAGGCAATAGGGTAGTGTACTAATATTTGTAAGGTACAGATAACAGCACTGACTTGGAAAGTAATGCAAACTACAGGAATATACTGGTTGTTAATTGACATCTTTCTCTCACCCTCCACCATATCTGCAACAATAAACTAAATACTCAACTCAGTTGGTACATGATGACTTAACTGTAATGTTGATACATATGTCCTATTGTTTGATAATTATTTAAATCTGTTTCTATGCATGTGCTATGTTGAAATACTCCAACATTGGTGGCATGGTGCCGTCAATGTACCTGCATGCTGTTGTAATTACCACTGTGGTCCCATATATGCATGTGTTCTGTTTGCTATGCAACTGTTCCATATCTGGTGTCTGGGTTAATGGGAATATATATTCATGCTGTTATACCTAATCCTGGAATGTGTTGACTATTACTAAACCACATATTTGGATAAAACATAAACACCATAGCACATATGGGAATGCAGATCCCAGCAGACCCACATGTCCTACCTCAGCTGGCAGTGGCACTGGACAACAGCACATCTGGGGTCCAAACCAGAATCTCCTCATCTGTTGGTCCTGCACCACCTTTGGGTGGAACCACCTCAGGGGATGGGCTTGCCCCCCGGGATTGGGCGCAGACAGGAACCTGTTACCGTTCACCAGGTCCGGGTCGTGGTGTGTAGCAAGCTCAACTGGGAGTTTGGAGATCTGCTACGCCAGATCGAGGGCCACCTGTTGCAACTAGAGGGTCAGCCTTTCTCTCCAACTCAGCCCTCAGCACAGCCACCTTCAGGTGTCATTTACCACTCCTGTATGCATCTTGTTTGTCTTGTCTGTTAAACTACGCAGCCTACCTCCCCAAATATACCTACTATCCCTCCCCAACATCCCACTCTCACCTGAAAAACAAAAAAAAAGCAATCTGTTCCCCCAAAAAAATCTCGCCCCATACATAGCTGTCCATTTCACACACATGTCCATTGGACACATGTAATCTGGTCTAATTGGCATCACAACATATTATTGTTGCCCTCACCCCTGTCTCAGGGGTTGGAGTGTCCAAATCTACCTCCAAATTCAGTGTATATGCACAGCTGTTGGTGTAGAAAAAATGGGCAGCTATGGACCTTCCCTACACCCTTCCTGCACATCCCTAGCTATTTTCCCTACTGTCTTTCCCTCTTTGTGCCCCTTTTTCACCACTTTCCTATCAACCCTTTTTTTTTTCTTTTAAAGAAATTAGCACCGGGTAAGCGGGAGTAAGCACTTTTAAGCAGCAGTAAGTGGGTATAAGCTTGTTTGCAAGGGGGTAAGCAATGCCTACACAGGTTAAGCAATTTAAAAGCTAACTGAGTATAAGAAACTGTAATCAGAAGTGAGCAGTGCTTACCTCCACACAAACCCACGCAAAGCCGTTTACAACTACTTAAAAGTGCCTTAAGCACTCTGTATCCAACAGCCCTTGTTCTGCTCAGCAAAAAAATAAACAGCCTCTGCAAGGCACAAACCCAGGACCCTGCACACCATAGCCAAAGTGATTTACCAGTAAGCCACATGAGATATACATAACCCAGATGTTTTCACAAACATATCATCAAGCACAGTCATTCAACAGTACAGATATATATATATATATATATATATATATATATATATATATATATATATATATATATATATATATATATATAGATTCATTGGTTAGTACTAAGCTAACTACCCTTGTGAGCCATTTTAAGCCTAGCCAATTATCCCTTGTGAGACTCAAATGCTGCACCTTGTGTTTGTAAGGCAAACACCTTAACCACGGCATGCTTACATATTTTTAATGAGGTCATAAAAGTAATCTGCCTTGTTTCAAACTATAACTAACTTGACCAGAAAAAGGTTGATTTAAATTATTTATTTCTGCCACCATGCCATTAGATTAACAATCTGCATCTCAACTGGCACCAAAGGTAAAAAGCTCAAAAAATTACT